>NC_141155.1:97367362-97517674 GCF_053477565.2 Lygodium microphyllum
TGCAAAAATTGGAATTTTGCATTGATCACTCACACGCATAAGTTTTTGTGCTTTCTTTAGAGTACTTATGCCTTGAGAAACTAGTCCTTCTGCATCGGGCTTTGGAATTTTCACATTTTCTAAAAAGATACCCTCATCTACCAAATGTCTTAGCCTAAATTGAGCTTGATCATAGCTGAAGTAGCCATTAAGTCCTTAAAATTTGACATGGTTTGGGATAATCAATGTATTTCCCATGATATTAAGGAGTATTGATTTCAAATTAGATGCAAAGGCACCGTATTATTCCTTACACTCCCACAAGTTCTTTCGACATTTGATTTAGTTTCAAGAGAGATTATGCAACAATTTAGGATTTTCATTAACAAAAAATTTATCATCCTTAAAGAGGGCCAAAGCATTAGCCCAACTAGACAATCAATGTGAGAAATCCATCCTTGCATGACCATCTATCCAATGTTGAGTATTTCAAGCCATGGCTATTTATATTCATGTTTTCCATGGGTAGGATACCCTTTGAGGAGGATCTTTTTGAATGAATAAAATGTAGATTTACTAGCAAGGGCTTTGTTCATGATTGCTTGGGTTAAGAGGGAACTAGTCTACTATCTTTCACCACTCTTGATCCTTGAAATACCCAAAGTGTGATGTATTTTATCCTCATAGTACCCCAAAACTCACATGATTGCTTCATGTCACCTACTTGGCCCCTTTACATGTGATTAATGGAAATCTTGGCAACTTTAGAAGAGGTCAATTCTCTTATGATTTTTGAGACTGAACCATCAAGAAAGCCATTTATTGGTCTATAGCAACAAGCCTTATTAGATTAGACTTGAAGGCAATCCAAAACACTAATTGATTTGTTGATGTAAATGGAAGAGGAGATAGTACACTTGACTAGATACTTTGGATTTGTGAGTGTGTGTTTGAGGATAAGTGTTCACGTGTCCAAATTAAGGCTAAACTTCATTGGATGGCTTGAGAAAGTGGTATGACTTGTGGAAGCTAATACAACTAATGTTGCTGGTGCAATAGGAAGCTAAAATCAAGTGGAGGCTAAATGAAAAAAAGAAAGAATAATTGTAGAAACCATGGAAAGAATGAAAACTAAGTGGCCTAAATCCTACATATGCAAGATGATGCACCCTTTAAGGTCTAACATAATGAAAAAGGAAAGCGATTATGGATTTCATTAAATTCTTAAGGGGTTTTATCTGGTTTGAGGTAGGGTTGGTAGCAACATTCATTTTGCCGCCAAAAAGAACGTTTGAGGTAGACCTACTCCAATATTTGCTAGGGATAATGAGGCACATGGAGAGAGAGAGAGAGAGAGATGGCACTTGGAACGATATGGTGATTCTTCCATCCTATACTCTATTCCCCCCACTTTTTTGTGCTTGACTTAAACCTTCCTCTTCTCTCTTGAGCTATCATAATAGCCCTTCTCACACCCTGACTATGTTGTAGAATAATGATGACCTAGACGGCATTGTATGTCCAGCAGGCATTATATAGCCCTTCTATTAGAGCGAGCTTGTCAGTGCTATTGCCTCTCTCTCGCCAAAATAACATCGCGTGTTAATGAACCACAAGGTGAGAGCTTGGATCAATATCCCATTAATCTCTCTCTACAAGCCAATTGATGCTTATAGCTGGTGCTTTGGCCTCTCTCTACTACAGCTGTTGGTTGACATGCATGGTGTAGATGCAAAACATATTGTGGTGGTGGAAGTTTGGTTCCTCCAACTTATTCATGACACCAAAAAATTGAGGAGAGATTTAGGAGTCTTACAACCCATCTAGGTCTACATGACCCTCAAGATTTATTATTAGAGGTCATTCTAGAAGGGTGTGACATTGAGTTAAATAACAAAGTCCATAATGAGTCCTCATATGAGATTGATAGCTTGGATGAAGGTGAAGATGATGAGATTGAGATGGATGATATTGAGCCATCTTTCTTTGATAAAATCATTCTAAGACTAATTCAAATGCAAATAGTTTGGGATGAACATTAAGCTTCGGATTTTGTTTAGTGATATTATTGGAAGTAAGTCTTCTCAAACTTATACATACAATATATTCGCTCTAAGCTTAGGTAAACTGCTAGTGCAGCTACCCAACACATGGGATGGAGACTCAGGTGTGGTAAGTATTCATACTTTTGGGATCAACTCAATGTCATATTAACACAACTTGGTATGATTAACTCTCAACGATACAAAATATGCTCGGGGGGTTCACTATATATATATCCTCTATATAATGTGCGTTCATGGCCTATTTATAAATATCCTAATATGTGATTTTTTTAAATAAAACACAACCCTTTTCTATTCAATCAGTAAGTAACCCCTGTATATGACACCCTTTTGTATGTAAAAATTGTATAAAAATGGTGTTTTAAAAACCCCTTATCTTGAACCCATGTTATATATACATATATTTATGAGTGACCCCCCCCCCCCCCCCCCCCCCCCCCCCCGAGAAAATATGCCAAGGACATGAGAGTTCTTCTCATGCACCATTGCTATACCAACCAAGCAAGTAAGATAAATGTACCTAGGACACTCTTGAATGTCAATGCAACTTCAATGCCATGGGAAGGAAGAAGTTAAAAGAGTGATTGCACACAATGCTGTGAAAAGTCTTCCAACTATTCACTACCTAGGAAATATATGCTTTCTTTTTATTATATCTCCAGTACCAAACAATTACAATTACCAACCAAAAGTAGAACCCTATGTCATGAGTGATTGGAAGTGTTGAGAAATAAAAAATGGTTAATAGATGATAATGTAATTGGTACTTCACAGATAAATGAGTTTTGGGATGGCACAAAGTGCAAGAGTCTAAAAGATTTATGGGATCCAGAATCGCACATTGAGCTTCCAGTGATATGTAATAATAACGTTACAAGCAAGTATATAAAGCAAGGTGTCCTGACGTGCACGTCCACCACTGCAAACCTGAGGGTAGAGTTTTTTGCCAGGAATATGAACTCATTAGTTAGTGTTATTAGGAATTTGTTTTCTGTTGTTTGTGTCTTTTTGTTTGCATTTTGCATGATGCATGAGCACTTGTAGTTAGGCTAGGCACATTTTCTTCAATGCATTCATAAATTTTTGTGTGGAAGCATCGTATGATTGATTACATTACATGGATTTTAATTTGCAAATCACATGAATGATTGGGCACGCAATTCTCTTCCAAAGCATATTCTTGATAGGGCACATTGCATGAAAAAAAAAAACCAGGATCATATGAAGGTATCCCTTTTGAAGACTCAAGGATCCAAGGAAAAGGTCGTAAGTTTTACATCATCATTGAGTATTTCTTGAAGAAGAAGGATCTTGTTTGTAAAACAATTTACGAGTTGAAGAGCCCACTAATCATAATACCACATATTCTGGAGATAACAATGTTGTTCCTTCAATAGCTTGTTGATGTGTGTCTTCGAAACCATCAAGCTATGGTTATTATTGTGAAATAGAGCTTGGCTTTGGATTTTGCCCATGTGACTTGCTATTCAAATGCTCTCAATGAAGATGACATGTCTCTTTCATATGGCTCAACATTTAGCAACCTACAAAAGCTATAAGGGCACATGAGAACTTTTTGGAGCCATCATTGGAAGAGTTAGGGCATCAGTTGATTTTTTTTTAAAAAAATATGAATGTTACTTATTAATGAGGCAAGTTGCAAACCGTCATGTTGGTTTTTTGTCCACAGAAGATTTGTTTACCTTTGCGCTTACATTGAGAGGGGACCTACAAGCTTTTGACAAATCTCAATGCATATCAACAACCTATGCTTACAATTACAGGGAGGAGAATTGTTATTGAAAAACTCGACATTAAAGAAGTTCGACGATATTTGTGGTCATCACTCAAAACAACTTGGTTGATGATGAAGATTACTATGAGAATGAAAATATCATTATGGAAGCCTTTGTGTGAGATGCAGAGAATAATATATATGATGCAAAAGAGCAGAAGGTATATGGTAAATTTCAAATCCTAGGATGCAACTCCTTGAACAAAGACAGATCTGCTTCACCATTACTTCAACTATAGTGCTGGTAAAGGAGCTTTTAGTGTCCTCAACTGGGACAACAAGAAGATTTCAAGCAAGACTACTTGCAATCAACAAAAATGTCAACTCTCCCATAATGCATATTGTCTTATTGCACAACACCAACTTCAATGCCATCACAAATCTGAAGCCATGCTTGAGATTATATTGTTCATGACGACTAACAAAAATTCGTGTTACAAGGCCTATTGCTACCCGTCCGGATGACTCCCATACCGGTCAAGATACCCAAGATGATGCTCCTTGTGTGCTGCATAAGCTAAAGCTATTGTCCCAACCTTTTCTCCTTTTGCATCTGTCTGGATCCCAACATTTTTCTTTCTCGTCCTTTGAGGTGAAAATCTTTCATAGACTAGCTTCCACTAATTGCGTGTGACCTGGTTCGCGCTAGAGGCATCCTTTGAGGATGTTTCCTTGGCTTCTTCCTACTGAGTAATAGAGCAGAAGACCCGGCCACGATGGCGGCTTGTGTTGTGTGAGTAAGCATGACTAATGAGATTGTTGATAAGGATGAGACGAATGCTACTTCTGCGAAGGAGCAACCGACATGGTAGTCTTAGAAGAAGAAGCTAGCCGAGAGAACTGCGCTGCTAGACATATCGACGCAATGGTGGAGGGGGCATGAGCAAGACAAGAATTGTCACTATTCTGTTGACATATGCCAACTGTCTCATTCAATGCCTGCACTACTTGGTTTGTGTGTCCAAAGGAATTGTGCATGGAACCAAGAGCAAGGTGCCTTCAAGAGTAATCTTAGATAGCTTGCATCAATTTGGTGCTGATTATGGGTTGGGTTGATGAGAGTCGTTAAGTTAATTGGCGGCATAAATCACGGGTGGTAAATCTATTTGATTTTGGCTTTTAACGCTTAAGTTTTAGCCTTTGTAAAGCTATGGTATTAAAAGCCTTAAGCTTTTATGAAAAATCCAGAAGCATAACGTTGCTTGAAAAACTATATAAGAGGCACTAGTGGTGCTCTTAGGGTGAAGAGTGCCATCAAATTCAAGTGAGAGATGCTAGAGATAAAGCTTGTATCCCTCGCCCTCTTTGAACTGACCATCAAATTTGGGAGAGAGGCTTGAGGTTGAACTTTGTGTCCCTTACCTACATTGAAGTTTCCTCCATCCAGTCGGTTATGAAGGTGGCTTGAGTTGAGCTTTAAGATTCTCGCCTACTTTGAAGGTCGTTATCAAGTTCCATGGAGTGGCTTTTGAGTCGAGCTATGAGCTCCTTGCCCTCTTCGAAGTCCTCATCATCAAATTCTACGAGAGTGGCTTGAGTTTGAGCTTGGTGCTCCTCACCTTTCTTAAGAATCTTTCCTCAAAACTTTACATTCCACCTTCTTCTCTTCTCTCTCATTTTGAGATTTTGACCTTGTCTTTCCCAAGATCTTTTGATCATATCTCAGAGAGTCTTTTGAACCTAATCTTGTGTATATCTTTAATCAAAGAATTCATTTCTCATTCATCTTGAATCTAAAATTCTTTTGGTTAATTATTTTACATTGAGTTCTCCCACCACAAAGCATCCCTGTGACGAGCAACTTTCACGAACCCCTGTGCAAATTTCATGCGACATCTAGTGAACTTAGCATAAAAGTGTCATTTTTTATCATCGAAATGGGAGACTCTTCGAATAATCCATTCAGTTCATCGACTGCTTCTTCCTTTTTTATGAGATGAAGAATTTATTATGAACTCTTTCTTCCACCATTATGATGCAGAATGAGCAAATGTAGTTATCTATGAGTGGTCACGGTTTGGTGTGGTATGCTCATGGCTATGGTATATTTGCATGTGTGATAGTTACATTCTATTCTTTAAGTTGCACTAAATGCAAAGTTTCACTGTCTGCACCTTAAGAAGTCTCATAATTATGCATACAATTTTGACTTCGCTTGTACTCTAGGTGCTTCTTTGTTCACTGCAAGTTCTTCTTACAAGATTCAAAAAGCAAAGAATGAGTTGGCTCGATACAATGAGTTATCTACCACTGATAGGGAGGAGGCAAATATGGCTAATAAGGCTGCTAAAATCATTGGAGGTCCTCTTACTGCTACCATTCAAAGCTTTATTCGAGTTGAAAAGGTTGTCATATGTTTCTCTACTTAACTTTCTTATCAATGGCTAAGAAATTCTCACTCTTAAAACTTATGAACTGGTTGATAAGTATTGTCTCTTGTTTTTGCTTCCCTTATTCTATCATTTTCACATCATCATATGCACTGTGTGTGATTTGCACTTTTCTGATAGGTTGCAGGTTTTCTAAAGAAACTAGAGGGAGATGTCTCCAACTATGCAAAAAATGCAAGCAGAATGGAAGCAAACAAGGACACGATTGCGATATACTTGGATGTAGTAAAATTTCAGAGTGCTAAAATTCAAGAAGCTTGTGGAAATTACCTTGAAACAATGCCTGCCATTGAAGGACGCATGGCGGCTCTTTCTTGGATTGGAGTTTTACACTCGAATCATGTTCAAAAATGGCTAGCACTAAAGTTTCCTAAGAAAAATATTGCTTCATTCTACAAGATCTTAGCATGATCTTACATCAACAACAATTGGATCAACAACGAATGTTGCATCAAGAACAAGAGCATACACATGCTGCAACCAAGGCGATCGAGGATGTGGTTAGTGAGCAAAAATTATTTGATGTCCGGAATGTATCAGTCTACATTAAAACCTTTGAAACCCAAATGATTTTTTTTTGGAGTTTCGACCAATTGAAGCAATAATTTCTTACAGCTTGTTAAACCTGCTTTGCGGGCTAGAGTGATAGATTTGTTTATAGAGGACTCTAACTGAAATTCTTTCAAGAAAGTGCTCAAAGATGAATATTTTCTAGAGGATTATGGTATTGCTACATGAAAGACATTTAGAGAGTGTGTTTCTAGGCCCAACAAAGGACTTGTTGCTTTTGAATTGTTATAGAAATTTGAAGAGTGATATATCACACAGATGCACTAGAGTAAAGGGTTCTAAACTCAAAGAAAGTAGAGTTATTCTTGCAAGAAACCAATCTTGCACTTCAGGATGAGTTAGCAAAGCTTCTTGAAGACCATACGCAACCTATGGTATTGACAGATTGACAGGATGTTGTCGATGCAGTTTCTACAGTTACAAAGAGGCGGAGATGGAAGGGTCGCTTGCAGAATGAGATGTACTCATCTTCAATGATGTCTTCTCCTAACACAAGCTCTCCTACTTCTCGTGTTGTTGCAATGACAAGACACTTAACTGAAAGTACAAAGCATCATGACATTGTATTCATTCTATATTGAAAAGTGGTAGTCAAGTACAATGCTTTATAGTTGTTGGATGGGTGGCAATCTTCCCTCTCTGTGCATATGGGATTACTGCAGCCTGCATGTCTTAAGCCCAAACTGCTTCATACAAAGAGACTACATTAGGTGTGATTGCAAATATCTCAATACCCCTCCTTAATTATAACCACAAAGTACAAAGTTTGTAGAGGCTTTAGTGAAAGTAACACCTGCAAAGTGTGGGCACACCATAAACATGGCAAAACACCAGAGGCTATTGCAGAAAAGGCTAAGTGTGGGTACCACAAACATGATGGTCATCCAGAGGCTGTAAGCAGGGGCCTTACAAAGGCTATAGTACAAGGCTACATGAGGAGTTTTACAAGCTTATGATAAAGACATTTGAAATAGACATTATAAGGCTAAAGAAGTCAATGGATCAAGGACCGGCAGGCCCTTGCAGTTTTCAGCATTACTCAATTCATTGTAAGTCTTCTTGTCGGAGTAGTCCAGCTTGCCCTTTTTGATCATGTACTTACTGTTCACTTTGCTTGCTGCTTGAGAGTCTTCATGATTTTTTTGCTTCTTCTTTTTCTCTTTGATCTTTCCTTCATGGTCATCATTTTCATGGACTTTGCTTACATTAGTCATCTGGTTCTTGTCTTTATGGTCCCCCTCAAGCAAAGGTACAATCTTTGAGATAGCGGAAATAGCTTCAAACTTTTGCACTTTCATGTCTCCAAGGTCTTCAAATGGATTCATTGATTTCTCTTTGGTGTAGGCAGCTCCTTTTCCTTTTGCAGGTAGAGTAAGAACATCTTCTATGTCATGTAAATAAGCAACCCAATTCATGTTACTCTTCATGAAGTGTATCCACATAGAAATATTCTTGATTGTCATTGATATGACCAAGAATCAGTTTCAAATTTGAGATAAATTAGTAAGAGTGTTGTACTTAAGTGTATCAAAGGATAAAGAAGAATAGTGTCAAATAATACTTGATAAGTATCAATAGATACTATTCTTGATGAGCTTGATGTTGATGCTAGATCTTCTTGAACCTTCTTCTTGTTGATTTTGATGTTCTAATTTCTTGCTGAAGACTGAGTTTTGGAGCAGATCAAAGTAGAAAAACCTTCATTTGAGTGAGAAGAGTGAGAAGGATGAGTTGGAAGAGGAGCTTGATGTGGTTGTTGCTTGAGCTGCTTGATTTCTTCAACTCTTTCAAATCTTCCAAGCACAAATCTCCCCTCCTTGATGTGATTTGATGAGGAATCCTTGTTAGAATCTTTAGTGTTCAGTGAGATCTGAGTGGCAAAGGATCCTTGAGCCAAAAAATGAAGTAGAGATGAAGCTTTGATGTTGTGGCTATGGCTTCCTCTTTAGGGTTCAGAGACAGGCGACTGTGTTTTCGGCTGAAGCAGTGCACATGCTTGATCATTTGGTCCGATATTTGAGTGGAAGGAGGTTTGAACATTGCTCTTCAAATGCCCTATGGTCGCAGGTTTAATCGCGGATAGTACAATGTGATTGAGGCATACGACCAGCAGGCGACCGGATCTGGACAGCGATGAGCTAATTGCGCAATGCTAGGAGGTAGGTGTAGCACTGTCATGCTATGATGTGACAAAGAGGAGCGTCTTGAGTTGGGAAAGATTCCCCCAGAAGGAATCGTGAAGAGATATGGTCTCTATGAGGAGATATGAGTGCTCAAAGCAGGGTATGTGCTGTGTAGCTATGGCTGCCAAACAGGGCAGTGAGAAGAAAGAGTAGGAGATGAGTTCCTAGGCTTGGCCTGAGCTAGACTGAACTCAAACTAAGCTAGATGAGATTGAACTGGAGATGGAGGAGCAGTGCCATGCCCGTCTCGGCTCTGATACCATGTATAAAATGCGGGATCTAGAGCATGGCAAATTGCAGAAGCTATGGAGGATGGAAGATGAAGAGAGAACTCATGATGACATTGACAAAGAAGACAACTGTTATTACACAAGTGAATTAGGTTCCAAGATTGAGACTTGAACTCATAAAGACATTCTTGTGTAGTACTGACAATGACAAGACATTTAACTGAAAGTACAAAGCATCATGACATTGTATTCATTCTATATTGAAAAGTGGTAGTCAAGTACAATGCTTTATAGTTGTTGGATGGGTAGAAATCTTCCCTCTCTGTGCATATGAGATTACTATAGCCTGCATGTCCTAAGCCCAAACTGCCTCATACAAGAGGCTACATAAGGTGTGATTGCAAATATCTCAACAGTTGTACCATCCACTACTTCTTCTATCTCTCATCCTATGCCTATGCCTATTCGTGTTGCGGTTGTCAAACCATATGTAAAACCGACTGTCGAAGAAATGGTGGAGGAAATTTCAAATAACTTAAAAGACCTACAGATCAAGATGACTAGAATAAAGCAGCATCCACTTAGTCTCACTTCAATTTCAGCCCCAACTTCTTCTACTCCTACAAATTCTTCTCGGAATGATCATGTCCATCGTTGCATGTGGCGTGATAGTCTAGATCGTGAGGGAAAGGACTGACAAGATTTTGAAGAGGCGAGAAAACTGAAGTTGGTAGTTTGGAAGGATAAGATGATATGTTTTGAGATACAGAGCAACCGATTAAACCGAATTTTGGTAAGGGTGGTATGAAGAAATTGTTGGAGAAGTCTCTTTTGTGCTCTTCTTATGTGATATGATAGGTGGCAAGAGAAGCAGTTGCACATGGTCTTCAGTTGGAGCAGTTGCCGAAGGACAAATCTCCTTTACACTGCACGTAGAGAAGAAGAGAAAAGCTTCATCATTCAAACTTTCAGCTATAGGTGATGCAATAAAAAAAGAGATTGGACGGGATGATCGAGTTGATGTCTTTTCCATCTATGCTTATATGGCGAAATCTCAATTATTCGAAGCACTTGTTGAAGAGAAGTAAAAAAAGAGATAATGATCAGCCTCTGAAGGTTCGAAGAGGGTGACTCGGAGGAATGATCCAGCTTCTCAACATTCTTCTTCAATACACCGGAGCAAAGTATGGCTGATGTTCAAAAGCCAAAAGTACAGGAAGATCACAAAGCCCTAAAGACAAAGGAATCGAAGCTAAAAAAGTAACCTAGATTCAAGCTGCTTTCCAACATTGAGATGACTACAGAATTGAAAAATGTACTTGAGGATCGAATTCTTAACTACAAAATTGAATTCACTCTTGGTGGGAATTGCCAAAAGAGAATTTCATGATGTTATCATCAACATGATTTTCAAAATGACAGGTTATTGAAGAGCCGACATAGGATATGATCCATAGAGAGGCTTTAGCAGTTGTTGAGGCTATTATCTATGGGTTGCAGATTGAGGAGATTGATTCTAATGAGGAGATTACTAAGAAGTCTAATGATGGAGCTTCATGTATGCAGTCCAAGAAGACTCTTCAGCCTTCAGCTTGTACAGTATGCAGAGAGTGATGATGCACCTAGGTTGGTGCCTCGTAGACATTTTTCTCATAGTCACTGGGCTCATGCGACTACGGAGATTGTAGTCAAGCTTGTTGAGACAGAGACCCCTTGTGTTTCTCTTTTGGATCATGGCTTTGAGATTAATATCATTATGTGTGGATTAAATGATAATGGTAGGTGGTCAGTTGATGTGGATCATGGTTGGCGCATGCATGCGGCCAACAACACTACAAGATATTTATATGCTCCTTGTTCAAACTTGAAGATTTCTATTGGAGATGTAGATAAGTCTTATCATATTTTTGTGCAAAAATCTTATTCCTATCCTATTATTTTTGGGCAATCATTTCTTGCTGAGTTTTGAATGGAGACTAAGGTTTTGGATGATGGGTCTACCTATGCACAGATCCAAAGCAAAGATGAAAACAGGGCTATCCCCATTTGTGTCAACCATCAGCGGAATAAGAATTCCTTTAGGAATTCCCCTCTTATAGTAGGAGAGACAGATTTTTGCTAGGTACCACTGTCTTGTGGGAAGACAGTGGTATGAGACAAGGAAAGCTCTTGCCTCATGGTAGCGGTAGTTTTTCCTCATGTGGTTATGGTGTATCTACTTAAAGTACTCTATATTTTTAGCATATTTCATATATGCCTAGAGCTGCTAGGTAGTATGTGAAGAGAAAAGAGAAAGAATTGAAGCTTGCAGGTGTTTTACATGAAGAAGACAGGGTAGATGGTCTCTATGATGGGCTTTCATGCTCAGATACTATGGAGGATCTTTCAGCATTGCTGAAAATTGACAATCAAAAGTTGTCATATGTCTTACAAGTCCATTCTATCGCAATGTATTTGTGAAATTACTAATTTCATACTTCAAGAAAATTTGGGTGCTGAGAACTCTTTAAAAAAAGTGTTCTTTGCTTAAATATTTCAACAAAAAGAGTTGGATACTATTGTTTATACATAGTAAAATCTGTGTTTACTAGGGCTAAAATTTGTAGGTTGTAGCAAAGAAGCCACAGTACATATTAAATATAAGATATTTTACAAGAAGGTTAGACCGATTGCAGGATTGCTACATTTGGACAGTGATGAGATGATTGGGAAAGCTGCCATGCAACCTCCTTTATGAGATCCTGTAGGTATTGGACACAAGTTTTCAGTCGAGACATTGAAAGAGATGAAGTTTTTTTGCTTCCAAAAGAGGTGAGATGCTTCTAAGAGATATTGTGTAGACATGGGAGAGCTTTTTATTTTTTCCCACACGAGATTGGATTTGTTGATCCTAGGGTTGTGAAACCTATGGTTATTTTTACTATTCTGCATGTCCCTTGGAATCTATAGACTATTTCTATGCCTAGAGCTCACTTGTCCAAATTGGTAGAGATTTTGGAATGAGCAGATTAGGATGGGGATTCTTGAACCATCTTCAGCTCCATATTCTAATAGATGGTTCACAGTTCCAAAGAAGAATGGGACACTCAGATTCATACAGGATTTACAGCCGGTGAACAGGGTCACTATATGAAATGTTGGTGCAAGACCTATTGTGGATGAGTTTGCAAAGGATTTTGCTAGATTTTCTATCTATTCACTTGGAGATTTTTATTCCAGTTATGACCTTGCCCTTGAGATCAAAGATTTGACTATGAGATGATGACACCTTTAGGCCTTGTTCTAATGTGTACGCTTTTAACTACAAGGAGCTACTAATTTGATTGCTCATATGATAAATGGAATGAACAAGGTCTTACAAGATTTTATTCCTAAGCTTACCATGCCTTTCATTCATGATCTACCTATTAAGGGTTATTTAGAGAAAGAAAAGGTTGATAATTTAGATGATCATGGATGTAAGTTATTTGTGGCCACACATATCAGAGATATTGAGAGGATTCTTTGCAGGCTAGAGGAAGTGAATTTGACCTTGTTACGGTTGAAGTCTATTTTTGGTGCTAGAGAGGTTTTGATTGTTGGACATATGTGTGGTCATTATGGTAGGAAGCCTTCCCCTACGAAGGTTGATGCCATAGAGAAGATTCCAAAGACTTAATTTTCTACTTCAGAAGTTTGCAGGTTTCTTAGAGCTTGTGTGTTTTATCTTATTTGGATTCCTCATTTTGCTCATATTGCAGATAATCTCTACTAGCTCTTGAGAAAAGGGCAGCATTTTTTTTTGGAGATGACACGTACTAAAGCTATGCAAAAGCTAAAGAGATTCTTGAGAGCTGCTCTGACTTTTCAAAAAGTATACTATGAGTGTGGGAGACCTATTTTTCTTAGTATTGATACTAGTCCTATCAGCATTGGATGGGTTGTTTGCCAAGATGATGCAAATGGGAATAGGTGTGCTATTCGGTTTGGGGTGAAAGTCCTAAATGACCAATAGTCCAAGTATCCACAAATTAAGAGGGAGCAGTTGTCAAGCTCTCAAAAATGATAAAGAGTATTTCATTGATGGTGCTGTGTTGGTCAAGATTGATTGCTTGCCTCTTCTAGGCATGATGATGAGTTGTTCTACTCCAGATATTGCCATGCTTAGGTGGATTGGGTACATAAAATCCATGAATCTTGAGTCTAGGAACATAGCAAGTAAAGACAACCCAGTAGCTGATATACTTTCACAAATGAGGTATGATGACATGGATTTTTCTTGCATTGATGATGTTCATGGGACTGATCTTTTAGCCATGCATGCTGATCATATTTGTCATGTATTTACTTTGGATAGCTTTGATGAGTCTTTGTATACAGGAGAGTATTTATAGATTGGTTGTTATTTAAGTACCATGTCTAGAAAGGATGGATGGATTGATGCAGACTTCAAGAAGATTAGGATAAAAGCTTATGGTTTCTTCTTGGAAAGTTGGCTACTTTGGAAGCATCCACAAAAGCGGGAGGACAACCATTGAGAGCTTCACAAGTGCAAATCATGAAATAGTTGCATGAAAGTCTTTGGGCTGGACATCGAGTTGTTTGGGTGACCTATAAGAAGATTAAAGAGTGCTACTTGTGGAGAAGCATGTACAAAGATACCTCACAATTTGTTGAGACATGCACTATTTGTTAGTTGTTTTCTTCAATGAGGCATAGAGATGAGCTTCATCCTACTTACTTGTTTTGTATTCACTACAAGTGGATTCTTGATTTGATTACTATGCATGTTGGATTATGGCAAATGCATTATATTGTTTTGGCATGAGAAGATCTCAGAAATCAAGTGGAAGGAAGATCATTGAGAAAGAAGTCTACTTCAGTGGTTTGTAAGTTTTTGTTGGAGGATGTTATCTGCACGTTTGGATACATTGGGAAACTTATTGCAACTAGAGCTGAGTTGGATGCTGATGAGGCTAGGGAGTTTTCTCTCGTCTTGGCATTAAACTCGCTTTGACTTCAGCATATAATCCGGAAGGCAATGGGAAGAGCAAAAGAGGCCATCCATTGATTATGAAAGCCTTGGCCAAAGCATGCAGTGGACGGGTAAGATAGGGGCCTAGGTTGTTGCCTTATGCATTATGGGCTGATCACACTACCCATACTGTGACTACAAGATATATGCCAGCTATGTTGATGTATGGGCAAAAGCTAGTCATGCCTACAGAGACTTGTACACTTGAAGTGCTTTACCGTGGCAGTAAGATGAGATGACTAGAGAGGATATTTTGGCTCTTCATATTTGTCAATTAGAGAGGAGATCTGGAGATATTGAGAGAGCTATTTAGAAGCTCAAAGAGTCCAGAATTCACTTCAAAGACCGATTTGCTAGCAGGCATAGATTGAGACCTAAAGAGATTGAGGAGAGAGATTGGGTGTTGGTCTATGACAACAGTTTAGACAATTAGTATAGTGCTATCCACAATGTTTTGAGATGATAGTTTGGGCCTTATTTGCTGCAGCATGTCAATGACAATGCTACATACTCCTTAGTAGAGCTTGATGGTATGGCCTTGTGGATCTTGATTGCAGGGAAGAGAATCAAATTGTTCAAGAGACGAGATGATATAGCCTATGGAGTTGAGGAGTTGGATGATGAAATTTAGGATGGATTTGAGGCAGGAGATGATGTAGATGAGATTATGGATATTACATATGATTTTGCAAAAGATGAGGAGATTGCATTGACCATTGAGCTTGGTAGTAATGAGGATGGGTAGCTGTGGCCTAGTGGTAGCATGTGTAGGTTTGGAGGGGCGAATGTCATGATGCTGCACGTCCACCACTAGAAACATGAGGGCGGAGTTTTTCGCCAGGAATTTGAAATCATTAGTTAGCATTATTAGGAATTTGTTTTCTATTTTGTGTCTTTTTGTTTGCATTTTGCATGATGAACGAGCACATGTAGTTATGTTGCTAGACATAGTTTCTTCAGTGCATTAATAAAATTTTGTGTGGAAGCATCATTTGATTGATTGCATTGCATGAATTTTAATTTGCAAAACACATGAATGACTGGGCACAAAATTCTCTTCCAAAGCATATTCTTGATAGGGCACATTGGATGAAAAAAAAAAACAGGATCATATGAAGGTATCCATTTTGAAGACTCAAGCATCCAAGGAAAAGGTCATAAGTTTTACATCCTCAGTGAGTATTTCTTGAAGAAGAAGGATATTGTTTGTAAAAAAATTTATGAGTTGAAGAGCCTACTAATTAGAATACCACATATTCTGGAGATAACAATGTTGTTCCTTCAATAGCTTGTTGATGTGTGTCTTTGAAAACATCAAGCTATGGTTATTATTGTGAAACACAACTTGGCTTTGAATTTTCCCCATGTGACTTTCTATTCAGATGTTGTCAGTGAAGATGACATGTCTCTTTTATATGGCTCAACATTTAGTAGCCTACAAAAGCTTTAAGGGCACATGAGAACTTTTTGGAGCCATCATTGGAAGAGTTAGGGCATGAATTGAAAAATGTTTTTGAAGATGAAGGTGACTTATTAATGAATCAAGTTGCAAACTGTCATGTTAGGTTTTTTTTTCCCTAGAATATTTGTTATCTTTATGCATACATTGAGAGGGGACTTGGAAGCTTTTGAAAATATCTCGATGCATATCAGCAACCTATGCATACAATTCCAGGAGGAGAATCATTAGAATTGGAAAACTCCACGTTTAAGAGATATTAATGGTCATCACGACAACTTGGTTGATGATGAAGTTTAGTATGAGTACAAAAATATTGTTACAGAAGCCTTTGTGTGAGACGCAGAGAGAAGAATATGTATGATGAAAAAGAGCAGAATGTATATGGTGAATTTCAAATCCTAGGATGGAAATCCTTGAACAAAGACAGATTTGCTTCACCATTACTTCAGCTATAGTGCTGGTGAGGTGCGCATGTAGTGTATCATGCCCTAGTCTTAACTAAAAATCCTCATTATTTTGTAATTTCTGATTATACAATAGAGAAGACTAGCCATGGAAACTAGCATATACTATTTCATCCACATATAACATTACTTCCATCAATTTAACACTATATTAGAGAATTTGAGAAAATTTCAAGTCTCAATTTCAAATAAGTGATAAATTTTTTACCACGTGGCTAAATCTTGATTCATTTTTGAAAGTGGAATTTGGAAAGATAGCTTATATAGCATTTAGGGTAGACTCCACCTTTAAGTAAGACAACAAGATGATGTGGTCAAATAATAAAGGTATTGGGGGTTTCCAAAGTACATGACAACTCCCAAAGTTCCTAATATAGTGTTATTTTATCAATTATCATCATATTATCAGTTTTACATATTTTTTGTGTATAAGATAATTAATTTATGTATTATGACATCCACATATTCTGAAATTTTGGGCTTGTAGCCCTTAAACACAACACATATCACGTCCATATCGAATTTCACTCCATGTACATCCCAATTTCATGAGAAAAACCATAATAGAATTAATTTTTCTTTGTGATTTATTGCAAGAAAATTTCTTAATTTTTCATCATTTTGAAGATGCATAGCCACCTATTGATACTCCACATAGTTGCTATTGATCATCTTCACACTCCCTCACTCTATTTCTTGCATCTTGGCATGATTCCACACCCCTTCCCCTTCATCCTCTCAGGCCACATGAACAACAATTATGGCGAGAGAAAAAGAGTAGAAAGAAAGACTTATTTTGTGACTTTGAACATAGTACATCATTTCTTACACTTATTGCGGTGATTTGAGGCAAAAAATTACTCCATATCATGTCTAGAGTTGCTCCTTTCAGTTCGATCGATTGCAAAAGCCATTATTTTAGGCCATGATGGGGTAAACTGAGAATTGTGCTTCCCACCCCCTTAAGCTTAGTTACTCACAAAACGAGTTCATCAGTTTGTGTTCACATTGTTGATAAGTAATTCTCTTAAATCAAGATTTGAAAACACAGGCATCATTTCTCACTAACTTGGCATCTTAGATATTGTTTTTAGCTTCTAGATTAAGTAGCTATTTTGCAATACGAAAGTTGTACCTCTTTAAATGGGGTACTAACAAACTCTAATTGACAACCAAACACTTCTAACATGTTTTAAACCACATGGTTTCTCTTACAAAACTTCAATGCCTCTTGATTCTTACTACAATTACTTCTTTTTTTTCTTCATTTTTGGTGCCTAGTCATAGTAATGCTCAAGGTGCGCCTATTTAAATGGGCCATCTAAAGAACTCTGATTGATGAATGGATGCTTTCAACATCTTCTGCGCTCTGATTTTTCTTCAAAAACTTTGGTGTCTCTTGATTTTTACTACAAATGCTCTATTTCTTGCTTCAACTTTGGTGTCGAAATATACCTCTCTTTAGCAACTATGAGATAGGGTGACTCAGCCCATTGAACCCAAGAACTGATTTGCAAGGAAAGAAAACTTAGAGAGCATCAAGCTACTTCAAATAAAATACACAACATAACACAAAAAATAGCTCTTTCCCTTGTTGGGAATAAAGGGCCATTGTGCCTGCACCCGCACCCACACTAGGTGTAAATGTAGCCTTCAAGGTTGTACCATATTCATATACCTATTTGAAAAGCCTAAGAGGTACACTATCATTGTACCCACATACTATGTCTGCTTCTCTCTTACTCTACCTACATCTCCCTTGACATTAACAACTCCGTTGAAGCTCCATGGATCTGTACACTTCAAATCGGTATCATAGCTGGACTAGGAGTTCTATTTTTTCGTTGGCTTTGTGGTGGGTGCTTTGTATGACTTCTTTGAGCTTGTGATGAACTTAGGATAATGAGTTTTTAGCTGAATCTACAAGTACATTCCACCTTTATTTTAACATGAAAACTCATAGGGATTGCTCCAAACTTAGTCTAAGCTTATCCTAGCCTTCTTGTAGCCTTGATTGAGGCCTACAAAGCATTACTTGTTGTCGCCTAAATCTTAAGAACAACAGGGCAAACTCACATCATGTGCCTAGATCTTTTCTCTAACAATTTAGTCCTCTCCCACTTCTTCTCGAGCTCATTGGTAGCTTATCTTTCCTGATTACACCCTTGCTAAGTGGCAGTGAACCCTAGCATCAACTATACACTTGACATTGAGATTGACCACCATATCTTCAGTTCGTGACTATGAAGAACAATCTACTGGTTGTGTAAAACTAGGCAGCCCCTTGTCTTGATGCTTCATGCTTGTTGGTTATGCTCATTTGATGTCGTAATGGCTATGATTGATGCTAGATACTTTGGGGATGTCATGCCCATATTGTGAGATGTCACAAGGTTAATTCAAGCACTTCATTTTCTTAGTTTTGACAAAAATTTATGGTCTATAATACACAAGGCATTGAATGCATTTGACAGAGGTTTATGCTATGCCTAATGCATTTGGACTACTCGAGAGGTGCTATTGATGTTGTATTCATGTATTTCATGAGTGTTAAACATCTAGAGATGAATTTGACGATGTTTTGAGCTTGGTTTAGAGCTTACCAACATTGTTTTTGGCTTTTAAAAATTTTTGGATTATAGGTACCATACATGTAAGAGACTTTGGTTGAGTTTTATGCTCCCGTTGAGGCTCTCTAGTACTGATTTGGTACTCACATAATAGCATTTTCTTGATTAGTGATTCCACATGCTTTGTGCCTCATATCTAGACTAAAAAGATTAGTTTATTCAAACATTTTGATACCACATAATACTGTAAAAAACAATAGGTATCATTTGTAGACAATCTATACCTAGAGCTATCATATTATATTTGGTGATGCATTTATGTATGCTACTAATCTAAAATGCCTTGACTATGCTAGAATATGATCAATAATTTGTGTTGAATAGAAAAATTTGAAAATATATTGCTGGTTGGATTTTGCATCTGTTCTTTATTAGTTGTGTGACAATTGGGGCTTATCTTTGGTGACATTTCTTGTCCTTTAGGTTGCAATCATGTATAGTAGTAGTGATAGTAGCAACCTTTTGAATATCAAGAAGCTCAAGGATACACATAACTTTTCCATATGGTAGAAGCATTGTTACAACATCTTGGTGCAAAAGAAATAGGTGAATCCTATTAATACTAAGGGGATACAACCAGTATACATAGAGCCAGAGAAGATTGGGATGATATGGATAAGCTTGCATGCTCTCCAATTGAGATTTTAGTTGTAGAATCTTTGTTATTGAACATAAAGAAGTTGGATTTTGCCTATGCTATGTGGATGAGACTTGAGGAGTTGTATGCTCAAAAGAATGCTGCTAGCAAGGTTTCTTGGCTAAAGAAGTTGATGGATCTTCACATGGAGGGTACAACCATGTCTATACACCTCAATGTGTTCAACTTGATTTTCAGCTAATTGGTTGCTTTGAAGTGTAATATCGATGATGAGTTCAAAGACACTTTCTTGTTATGCACTTTTATTGAAAGTTGGGATACATTCAGGACAACCATGAGAAAATCTAATGCATTGCTACTATACTCTGATATGGAGAGCTCTTTGCTTATGGAAAAACTAAATTGATATACCAATGCAACCAACAAGTCTTCTAGTGCATTGCATACTGAGGCAAGTCTTAGCAAAAAGGAAAATCGGAAATAAAGCACATTAAATCTCACGAGAAAGATGTAGAGTGCCATCATTGTGGCAAAGGAAGGTCACTTTAAGCATGATTTCTATAAGTGGAAGAAAGAGAAAGGCAAGGATAAGAACACTAATGACAGCAAGGATGAGAAAAAGGATAGCTAGCCTACAAAGAAGAGCAATATCAAGATAGAGGAAGTCAATGTAGTCATGAGAGTGACAGTAGTGGTGAACTACTCTTTGTCTCTTCTTGATTTAGTACACACTCATTGGTAGCAGATTCCAATGATGACATGCATACTTGGATCTTGGATTCAAGTGCCTCATTTCATGTTACACGCCACCATGAGTGGTTCACTGATTATAGTGGTGGTAGACATGATGTTGTCTACTTGGGGGATAACTATGCATGTGATATTGTAGGCACTAGTAGTGTGTAGCTAGAATTTTAGCATGGTTTAATATTTACTCTTCATCATGTGAGGTATGTACCCTAGCTAAAGAAGAGCTTGATAAGCATAGGGCAACTAGATGATGATGGCTATCACACTACTTTTGGGAATGGAAAATGGAAAATATGTAAGGGATCTAAGGTCATTGTTAAAGGCTCTAAGAGTGATACTTTGTATCCATTGCATGTATCTAGTGTGCGTGACCATGTTGTTGCCGTTACTATATGAGCAATCACATATTTCTTTGTGGCATGGTCAGTTGGGACACATGAGTCAAACTGGAATGAAAGTGCTTTCTCGTTTGGATTATTTGCAGTTTCTGAGATATGCTAATTTTGACCATTTTGATCATTAATATATGGTAAACATGCTTAGATGTCACATAAAAAGTCCCTTTTATTGAAATCTTCTCCTTTAGAGTTGGTACATTCAGATGTATGTCAAATGCTAAGGTTATCTCTAGGGAAAAAAAACATTTTTTCATGTCCATTGATGATGCTACATGCAAAGTATGGGTGCATCCTATTCCTCTAAGGACAAGGCTTTGGATAAGTTATTCCTGGCATTAGTAGGTGAAAATATGAATGGTAAGATATCAAGTGTCGTCATTTTGAGTGGTGGGTAATATGTATCAAAAGCCTTTCATGACTTTTGTGACAATAAAGGGATAAATATGGAGATCATTTCTCCTCAATCCAAACCCAAAATGGAGTCATAGAGTGTATGAATTGGACCATTTAGGATAAGGTCCACACTATGCTGTCTCATGCTGCATTACCCCATAGTTTTGTGGAAAGGCTATTATGACAATCATTGTCTTGATCAATCAGTCACACTAAATAGTTCTTTGGGGGAAGAGATCTTCTCAGGAAGAGTAGTCAAGCAAGCCATCTTCATATGCTCATTTGAGAGTGTATGGCTACACTGAGGAAATGCATATCCACAAGGAAAAACATAGCAAACTTCAACAAGAGTCTTGTAAATGCATTTTCCTAGGATATGTTGATGAGGGTGAAATGGGATATAAATTATGGGACCCCAAGAAAAGGAAAGTAGTATACAACAATGATGTTATCTTCTGTGAGGACCACCAAAAAGATAAAGGAGGTTAAAAGGGTTATATTCAATGAAGATGTACTTGTAGGATAAAAAAGAATGGCCATTAGACAACAACAAATACTTGCTATAAATTACCTTAAAAATGTAAGGAATCATGCTAATAATGGTCAACAAGATGTTTTCCATGAAGAACCACAGTCTTAACAAGATAGCATGTAGTTAGGATAGCTAGATGTGGTAGGACAACATGTTGAAATTTCAAGATAGTAAGTTGTAAGTGTAAATTTGCATGCCTCATAGCCCGCAAGTGCTAAACCTTTGATTTGTAGGTCAACTCGACCTTCAAAAATACTCATTAGGTTTCTCCCTCGTGCTCAGTATGCTACTAAATATATCATGTTGACTGATTGTCGTGGGCCATCATGCTTCAAGGAAGCAACGGATAGACAAGATAGCAAGAATTCGTTTAAGGCTATGCTATTAGAGATGGAATATCTTGAGAAGAATGGTACTTGGGACTTGGTGCATTTGCCTAAAGGGCAGAAAATTCTACCATCCAATTGGGTTTATAAGGTGAAACTTACTTCTAGTTCCTTGTAAAAGTATAAAGCATGGCTTGTTGCGAAGGGGTACAAGCAAGAACAGGGGATTAAATTCGATGAAATCTTCTCTTCTATAATAAAATGACTACTTTAAGCACCATCTTGGGATTGGTTGCATCTCAGGATATGGAACTCATACAGATGGATTAAAGATTTCTTTCTTACACAAGGATCTACATGAGGACATCTATATGTAGTAGCCCAAGGTTTTTGTGGCAAAGTGAAAAGAGAATATGGTATGTAAATTACTCAACAAGAGTTTGTATTGACTAAAATAAGCACCTTAATAATGGTATCATAAATTTGATAATTTCATGCAGTCTCAAGGTTTTAATAGGAGCCAAGTGGATCACTACTTATACACCAAGAAAGTTGCAGATGGCAGCCTAATTATCTTGGTTTTATATGTGGATAACATGCTAATTTTGTAGGTAGGGATGTTCATGCTTTGGACACTCTAAAGAAAAGTCTACACAACTTTTGACATGAAGGATCTCGGTGAGGCTAACCATATTCTTGGGATGCAAATCCTCAAGGACAGACCAAGGGGCTTCTCTATCTATCATAGTAGGAGTATGTATCCAAGATTTTTCAATGTTTCAATATGGAGGAGGGGGAATGAATGGGGTTCCATTGCCTCCATACGTGAAACTTAGTGCAAAGGACAGTCCTACATTCAATGATGAAAGGGGTAAAATGGCCAAGGTTCCATATGATTCATCTATTGGTAGCTTGATGTATGCTAGGTTGCTTCATGTCCTAAAATAGCATTTGTAGTGGGAGTGGTTAGCATGTATATGGCACACCTTGGCAAGAAGCATTAGGAAGTAGTGAAGAGTATCATGCAATACCTCAAGGCCACAAAGGATTTTTTCATTTTCTTTGGAAAGTAGAAGGTATCTATTGTTGGCTTTATAGATGCAAACTATGCTCGTCATTCAGACTGTATGAAGTCTTCCTCAGGGTATGTGTTTAACTTCACCAGAGGATCAGTCTCTTGGGGATATTTAAGCTGTAGAAGTGTGTTGCATTGCCTACTATAGAGGTAGAGTACATGGCTTCCGCTAAGATATGCAAAGAGACTTTATAACTTTCACATCTCATTATAGAGCTTTGAATTATAGAGATTCATGTCCTCCACTATGATAGTCAGAATGCTATCATGTCAACATGGAATCGTGTCTTTCATGCAACAACAAAGCACATATAGGTGAAGTATTACTTTATCAAGAAAGTACTTGACAACAAGAGCATTGAGCTTGTCAAGGTATACGATGATAACCATGTAGAATTCTCACCAAGGATTCTCTAATTAAGCAATTTGCTCATTGTCTATAGCAAATGATGGAAGTTGGATAGGTATAGGTCTTTAGATTTTTGTACATACTTAAACTTAGCTTATTTTTTCCTCTACCTTTATGCATGTTTCCTTTAGGGGGGAGCTTGTTGGGAATAAAGGGTCATTGTGTCCACCCAATATGGGTGTGAATGTACCTTCGGGGTTGTACCATATTCATATACCTATCTCAAAAACCAAAGAGGAACACTATCATTGTACCCACATACTTTGTCTACTTCTCTCTCACTCTACATGTATCTCCATTGACATTGACAACTCCATTGAAGCCCCATAGATCCGTATAGTTCAACTTTATCCCATAACAAAGATCAAGCCATTAATTCCACAAGGGATAGGCCAATAAGAGCTAGTTGCTAACCAACTTCTCCAACACAAACCAGCTAAAAGATCTATCAAAGAAGTCATCCTAAGCGGTGGTTTCATTCACTTATCTTGACTTAGGATAACTGTACCAAAAACTCACACTAAACAAGTACTCCTATAGCCTAGTTCACTTAATTTCATTTTATTTTTTTATTTTTTTCACATTCTTTATTCCTCATTATTTGGTACTTGGATGTGTAAAAAGGAGAAAGCTAAGCATATTGTGACCCAATGAGAATAAGCATTGGCCTCAGGTTTAGTTTGGGTACCCAAGAACCTACCAATCTCTCGAGGTGACAATAAATCCTTTTTCTTGCCCACTTTTATTTTCACTCTAACCATCCTTCTTTTCTTTTGACTAGATGCTATCCCCAAGAAGAGCAATGCATTTGACTCGTCCTGTTGGGAACCTACTAGACCTTTGCAAGAAGGTGATAAACATTTCTCTTTAGATTTTTCCTCTTTATTTTCTTATTTTAGGGGTTAGAAATCCTTTTTACACATATTTGTGTTGTATATATTTTAGAAACATTTATTATTTTCTTCTTTTATTCATCAAACTTTCCTAACTATCTCATAACTAATAGGAATTCTTAGAAACAATTGCCTAGTAGGCTAGCAAGACATGGTTATTAATCTTTACATGCTTGACAATGTCTTCATAAGAGGTGGACAATTGGTCAAACCTCCTCATATGTACCTAGACGAATCCTAGGACTTCATGCCTTGATTGCAAGTCCCCAACAAAGAAAGAAGCATCCCCAAATACACATACACAATCTAAAGAGAAAGAATTCAAAAAGAAAAGTCACTACCTAGACTAGCCACAAGAAGCTTCTGTGTAATAATTGGCTCCCTCCAGGTGCTTCTTCGAACGTGTCTCGTGTAGCATTAAAACAAAGAAAAATTAAATACACCCGCACTAACCAAACACATGGCCCTCTTTTGCTAATGAAGTAAATCATTTCACTACAAAAGAAGTGGCCCTCTTGGCCTAAGAAAATAGAATATTTATATATAAGACACTTGGCCTCTTCACGTAAAGAGAATAGATCATTTTGCTCTATCAAATACATGTTCTTCTTGACATATATATTGCATCTTATCAACCTAACCAAGATAAACCAAATATTATAAGATGTGAGGGTTAGCCTCATGCTACATATGCAAGTTAGCTTACTGCAATATGATAATTGAAGTTTAATCTTGGGCTTTTGTCCACAAGTCCATACCTTTCCAGTGATATAACATCGATATGGGCAATCCATTCTCAAGTGCTATTAGCTAAATGAATAAGCTCATTAGGATTATGTGTCCCACCTTGATTGTCATTCAAATAGATCGGTCGTCCAAGCTTCCTAGAGACTTCTCCTACAGAGATAATCACAAATTTGTGCTCATTCAAACCTTCCTTATTTGGATATTTCATATGTGAGTGTTACAACCCAATTTACGTGGATTTTTAATCCTAGGCCCATCACATAGATGCATCCTAGGGTGGTGCATACTGTTAGATGTATCATTATGGCCTTTGGTCTCATCCAGTTGGGAAGTATGTCCATCTAGAATTATTGGCCTTTCATCTAACACACCAGTCACACTTATAGAGATTCTGGGCCTCTAAACTCATCTGACATTCCTCTTTTCCATATTGGTCTAATAGACTCAATGTGGATTTTTATCTAAAACCAAATATCCTCGAACACTTCCATTATCACTTCCATCTAGCACAGGTGGACCTTTGGTATTCTGCATCTTCTTCACATGGGATCCCTTTACTTGCCTCTATCGAGATTGTGACTTCTCATTCAAGCATTGTGCTCTTGCTAAGAGAAACAACATCCACCCAAAAGCATGATTCACTTATAAATGGAAAAGGCCTTTCAAGAACCTTTCCAAGAGCAAAATGAGAACCACTCATATGAAGCTCATCCAGACTTGTAGTCTCAATGATTCTATTGATTTTTCATTCAGAAGCACCTCTCATGGAAGTGTTGTAAGCCCTACTAGAACTTGCTTGGCTTGGAACCTTTTCACCAAGAGGCATAGTATCACTGCACATAGAATCCACATTGCCTACCAGGAGATTTTGACTATCAAGGTCCCCCACATAATTTGTCTTGGTATTAGCAAGTGAATTATCTCCTTGTAGAAAAGATTGGATACTTGAACGTAGTTGCAATGAGCAAGAAAATATCCAAAAGGTCTCCCAACATCTTTGAATATATTGCTCATAATCAATTTCTTGCATCTTAGCCTCACTTAATGACTTAGGATCTCGCATCCTCACTTGGATCTGTGTATTAATAACTAAGCCACTCATAGGGAGCTCACACAACATATCATTCGGCAACACAATGGCTCTTCTTGGTCAAATAATAAGAATATTATCAAAGGCACTAGCATATTCTTTGATCAAGATATATTAATCACTAAGCCACTCATAAGGAGCTTACAGAGCACATCATTTGGCAACACAATGGCTCTTCTTAGCCAAAGCCAAAGAATATTATCAAAGGCTCTAACATATTATTTGATGAACATATATGATTTTTTCCAAGTTTGTGCAAGCCCAAGACCAAAGTCATGAGAACCTTCTTTTCACACTCATCTAGGAGTCTGACATTAGTTTCTCAAAGGTTCTAATTAACCCTCTTGGGAGGCTCCAATACCAATAAGAATTCCCGTCTCTTATGCGATCTTGAGGCTCTATTGGCTCACTCAATGTTATCTGATAGATGTCTTCTGTAGTAGATCCTTCTTTGGATTCATCACTCAATGACGTCTCATTGGCAGATATATCTTCTAATGTCTCTAACTCCATAGAGGATAGAGGAGTTCTCTTGCTTTGAGGAGACATAGAATAAGCATGAACTGCAACGCATTGTGATACTTTGCTTGCAGGATCCATGGTCTGCCTAGTAATACTTGATAGCTAGTATGCCTTGCAAATATAATCACCCTAAAGTCCATAAGGCATTCTACATTTGCAATACTGATGTGGACCTTAGTGATGCAACCTTCAGGCTACCTTAGACTATTGTCGGCCATTCTAAGAATCGTGGGAGGCTTCCTTTTGAATTGCGAGACCCAGCCTCTCCATCAATTCTAAACTCATGATGTTTATAGAGGATCCTATGTCTATGATAGAATGATCCACTAGTATTTCATCAATGTAGGTTGCAACCCTTGGGCAATGCTTTTCAACATGCTCAAACCAATCATCTCCTACTCATGCTATACCCAAAGGTTCTACGATATACCGAGTACACAGGATCTTTTTGAATTATTTGCATACTCTAGGAGACAACTTAATCAGCTACAAGAGATTCACATCTGGTCTAACTTCACAAAGAGAGCTTTCCAAATATAATTCATGATAATTCACTAGAGCTCTCTTCTCAAGCTAGGCCATTCTCTCCTTTGGTCGTTAAACTGGCTTTGGTGCTTTCTTCTTGGCTTTTGCCTTCTTCCTTGGCAACTGCTTATCCTTCTTCCTTGGTTCAGGACTTGCGTCCCTTTATCATCTTGCTTAGGGTTTTTGTCAATAGGCTTTACATTGTGCTTATCACCTTCTCTACCCTTTTGACCCCTTGTGATAGCTCGTAGACTAGCCCTTAGTCCCATTGACTTGAACAATCTCAATAAGGCTAGCTCCCCTACCACTTGGCATCTCCTCTACAGTAGCCTTGTCTCTTTGAAGGATTTTCTTCGGCCCATCACCTCGCTGAAGATTGTTCCCTTGTGCGTGATGGTTAACAAGACCTAGCTATCTACTGCCTTGTGGGAGAGAGATAAACTTACTCCAATAGGTGGCATCTGAATGGCTGGATTTTCCACAAATATCACATTTCACGTTGGGACAATTTCGAGGGTAATGCTGGCCAACACACCATTTACAACTGAATCTCGATGGGCCACCCTCTTCAGGGCGTCAACTCCCTATCACATTCTATTATTTTTTAAGAAAATTAACATGAGTTGCTATTTTTCTATATTGCTCAGAAATCATGTCGGTGTAGTGCTTCATCATGTCCTTAACTTCGCTAAGGACATTTAAGGCACTCGACTCATAGCCTTGATCATCTATTCATCATTCCATCAACCTAACAATTTGATTGGACATTGGTTGTTACTAACTCATAGGAACAACATTAGAGTTCGATACTTGGCCTCCAACAATTGCCAGAGTTATCTGACTAGCCATCGACATAATCACACTAGGAGAAGCTGGCAATAAATTCACACTTTGAACCATGACTCCTATGATATTCGAGTTAGTCGTAACTATCCCTTGATTTCCATTGCCATTGGCCAATGCCAAATTATTTCCCGAAAATAAACCCATATTGAATTGGTTCGAGAGGCATAGGCCTCTTGTAGTCGGGATTCTATTTCTTGTGCTCATCCAAGGGCATTGTCTACATCTGGCAAAGTGGCACTACTCAACTGCTGGAGCCCCGAGAGGAACACCAAGGAAAAGGGAATTCTCTTGCAAGAAAATCTATCTTGTAACATCAACAAGCTTGTTTTTCATATTTCATATGATCACAATGAAGAAAAGAACACCAGGCACAACAAATCTTCATGCAGCATCATGTAAATCTCCCACGGTTTTAATAGAATCAACCATATTCTTCAACATCTTCACAAAATCCATCAATAGAACAAAGAAAGCAAAGAAATACACCATCTTTGAATGGAAATACATCACATAGTATTCATCTTCAATATCTTCATATAGTCTTCTCTCTCAATCTCTCATATACAATCACTCTGTTTGAGTAGAATTGGCTATCTCCGACTCTCTCTCACACACTCCATCAATAATACATCATATCCTCACTACAATCTCTCAAAAATTACACTCAATAATCACTCTTAGATCGTGGATACCCCTCCCAAGAGGTATGTCTGATATGAAAGGTCACCAGAGCCACTACAGTGTCTCTTCACAGCTCACTACTGTCACTTCACTCTAGTCTTCACTTGAGTCTTCAGCAGCTACTTCTTCCACTTCTTTCAGCTCTTTTGCACTTGTATTCACCTCTTTCCAAGGCTAGAAAACTTTCCCAAAATCACACATACATTCCACAGAACACTTACAGAACAGTCTACAGAACAGTACCAGAACAGTTACACTACAGAACAGAACAGAAACAGAACAGAAGCAGAAGCTCTACAGAAGACCTACAGAAGGTTACAGAAGGTCATCAAAACCTCATAACTCACTCTCAAACCATTTCAAACTCTCACAAACCATTCAATAAACTTTCACAATATCTCATTCTTCATCAATCAATACTCCATCCCTCCTTACAGAAGACAATCAGAACAAAACAAACCAAAACAGAACAAAACAGAAGGTATACAGAACCATTTAGAACCTATCAGAACATCACAGAACCATCAACAAACATCATGATCTTCCAAAACACAATCAATATCATCCAAAACACTCTCAAACCACTTCCTAATCAACCAATCATCCCATAAAATCAACCATTCAGCTCTCAAAAACAACAAAAATCAGCCAAAAAACAAATCATTTCAACACTCAACATATCCCCACACTTAATAAGGAAGCGTCCTCGCGACCCAGGAAAAAGGTAATACAAGTTCATTGAAAAGCTTCACTTTGATCTTCATTATCATCTTACAAAAAGAATCCATCCACCACGACCCCATCTTATAACCTGTTTCTGATATAAAAATACAAAGAAAGGAAAACTCGTTTATACATTAACACCTCTTATCAAACTAAAAATCACCACAAATTTGTAAAGGATATAAGAGTTTGCTTCTTCTACATCAGCATCAGCTTCAATTCTCCAACCACAACCCCATCTCTACAAATCTCCAAAACATAGCTCGTACACAAAATCCAATAGGAAACCACCACGTTCGTTTGACATACATGAACTCACAACACAAACACTAATACACAACACAACCATCTGAATGACTTCTTCAAAAAGAGAAGAGTTTGGTATTAAAAAGCTTGCACCATACATTGGAAAGGCATCAATGAAGATGATCCCTCTTAAAAGATTGATGTTGTCGGAATCGATCCATAGATAAGGATTCATCTACAAAGTTTTTAGGAGGATTTTGGAAAAATTGGAGACAGTACATCCTTTCCAATAGGACCAAGTATCTGCTAGGCAAACAGAGGGCATGAAAATACAGTATCTCCAACTGTTGGGAATCAATGCTAACATTGACATTCATGCACAACTTTGGGATAGGCTTTGAATCAGTATGAGAGTGCCTATGCATATACGCCAGGTACCAAGCAAAGTGAGCAGTTAATCTCACTGAGGGATCTGCAGACTGTGAATATTGTTGGGCAAAATGAACATAGTTTTGATAAGCTTGACTTGAAGCTGTCCATTCCCCTGGAATTACTGGCCAATTAATCTGCGGTCCTGTAAGGCAATCATCCGAACTCCATCCCCTTCTTCTGGAAATCTGATTATCAAAACCGGCACAGTCACTAACCAACTGAGGTGGTTGAGATATGGAAGTGTTAGGAGAGGGTAATGGAATAAGGGAAAGTGGATGTAGGGAAGGATAGGAAAAATCATAAAAGGAAGAAAAGGTTAAAGAAGGAGTGGCAGAAATTTGTAAGGAATCACTAAGGAAAGGTGTTAACTGATAAATAGGAAATGTGGAGGGTACATTAATGAAGGGTGAAGGACAGGGTGGAGAAGGGGAAAATACCCTATCCTCAATAAAGGAACAATAAGTGAAAATAGGAATTTGAGGGAAATTGGAAGGTTGGAAAAGAAGGGGTAAAATTACTGGGGAATTTGTTTGACAAAGGGAAATATATAGAGCATAGCGGTGAGCCAATTGTTGGTAATAAAGGAGGGTAGGAACAGAAGGTCCTAAGAGAGATCATCTATGATAGGCATCAAAGAGAGTAGCATCAAATGGATTATGTTTGGAAAGATAGGTTAAGAGATCCATCCTCAGTTGGTTAGTACTCTGTACAAAGGTAGGAGCTGTATTTTGTCGTTGATTGAGGACTACCGAATCAATCATGGGATGCCACGAATTATCCTGACAATCAGCCACTTTGGAGGAATAACTCTGGAACATATCAGCTATGCGCAACTCCAAATGATTGACATAGAGAACAGCCTGTAAGACCACATCCCCCACATACCATGCCATATCTACCTCATCTGGAATTAACAAATCTCCACGGAGATACATGTATGACATCAGCATGGTGTCTGGCGTGACAGAATCTTCAAAGAGCATTCTGACTACCTCTGTCAACAACTCAGCAGACCAAGCCCCACTCCAGCCATCTTCTGGAAAAGGTAAATCCATCGTGGAAAGCTTCATATAGAAGACCAACTTCTGCAAGTGGTAGTGGACAAAGAAAGAATGGTCAGGTAAGACATATTCCTGAAATTGTTCAAAGGAAGACCATAACAAGTCCATTCTGGACTGCAATCTTTCCACTTTGTCTTGGAATAGAGGGCACAAAGTAGCCTGTCTCTGTAAGGCAGCCAAGTCCTGCTGTGAAAGAGAAGGAATTAATGGAATAGGAGGGCTTGGAGGAACAGACCGGGACTTTGCAAGCTGATCCTGCAACTGCTGGATTTGGGAGGCTTGGTTGGCCACTGTGTCATTAGCCATCTGTAAAGCTGAAAGCTTGTCATCTAAAAGAACTTGGAATTCTGTCGCTTCATTGGACATCCTCTCCTTCTCTGCTGAAAGGCTAGTAACCTGTGACTGAGCCTCAAATAACTGGGTCTTCAATGAAGAAATCTCATCGCTTTGAGTGGCAACCAGTTGGGTTTGCTATTCCATTTGCTTAAATAGATCTGCTAGGGTATCCTTAGCAGAAGCTAACTCAGATGTTGCCTTATGCAACTGGTCTTTGGACTGCATGAGCTCCTCATAGAAAGATGCGTACAGCTGTTGAACACAGGCTGTCACTGACAACTCAATGGAACTTTGAATATCCTTGCAGAGGAAAGGAATGGCATCTCCTGAAACGAGACTGTTCAGGGAAGGAACTGAGATCTCCAAGGATCCTTCTCTATGTGCTCTGAACAGGTTATTGCAAGTGAGATACCCAGGGAGTTCACTGCCAGAAGTAGCAGGGAGAGACACTGAGGGAAGTACAGCAGGGGCTTTGTCCGCTACCCTCTTCAAGCGTTTGCGCTGTATGACCAGGGGAGGCGGAGAATCATCATCCTCAATGTCAATAGGTGCTGACTCTTCTGAAGGTGGAGGAGGAGGTACTGGATCTGATGGAGGAGGTGGAGGCACAGTCTTCTGTAAACCTGAATAGGTCAAGAAGGCAGACAAATAGGATCCATAGGTAACATTGGTAACATTACCCCTCGTGACTTTAACAAAATGCTGATCCATCTTAGTAAGGAGGTATGTGCTCCAATCAATGGCAACTCCTTTTAGCACCATCCTGGAAGCTGTGAAAAGCTCTTTGGACAAATAGTGGGATGGCGTTTTGGCAGGCATGAACCTGTCCTGAAGGAACTGGCACATCGTCTTCCAGACGGGATCATTGATCATAGAAAACGAAACTCCTGAAGAGTTTATCACTTTCTTAACATCAAGGACTTCCCTTGTCTGCTTCTGCAACAGTTTGAGAATCTCTTCATTAGAGAAGAGCTGACGAGTGGTCACAAAAGGTTCTCCTTTGGAGGGTAAGGACAGAGCCTTCCCTAAGCCGCGAGACGTCAATGTCATAGACATGCCTTGGACTACTCCTGTCTTCTTGCTGTAAGAGGCCAGGAACTCATCACATACGGACGGATCCTCTGGAAGTAATGGAAAAGGAGTGGCCACAAAAGCAGCAAGTCCTGCCTTCGTGAGAGGCTCAAAAGTAAGTAGGGACGAGTAATCCTTACTAACTAGTGGGACGTACTGGATAGGGGGAGGAGCATGAGAAGGCGCCATTCAGATGGTTACACACACACCACAAACACAGACAATCAAGGTGAATGCCTGCAAACCAACAGACAAAAAAAAACAAGGATAAGAGAATTACCAATCAAACATGACCCGACCTACTAACCCCAGGCAAACCACATCCTAGAAAAAATTTGACATGACCTCGAGACAAATGCGACCGAAAGCTTCATGCGATGCATCAGACAAACACCCTGAACCCCGTATCATGCAATAAAAGAAAAAAAAAACTGCATACCGTACCCGTAACCGTAACAAAGACAGGAAACCAAAACCATACCATATCCAACACATATCAATACGACATCTGTGATAGAACCAAGACTGGACCATGGAAAATAACACTAATGACTGCGTATACCCATCCCACGAAACGCTTCATTAAAAAGGGGATTAAGTGCAGTGAGGGGGGATTTAATTTAATGAAGGGTGGATTTTAATCAATTATTAAAAATGGGTGAATTTTTAGTAGGTGATAAACCTTAATAAGAAAACGGCGGTTCCTTATTATGAATTTAATTACCAATTATTAGGTTAAACCGGTGCAGTTATACGATTCCCGGACTTCGATTCCCGACTGGGTCTCTAAATGCAATTCATTCATTATAATTTAAAGTGATGTGGAGCGCTTTTTTGCCAGCGCGTGCTCATGTGACGACTGGTTCTTTGTAATTAAAATTTTAAAGTGCCTTTGTAGCGCACGTAGCGCGTGCTAAGTGAACGGCTGGTTTATTTTAATTAAAAAAAATATGTGTGTTTAGCGCGAATGCGCGTGGAAACGGTGGGTGAATTAAAGGGTTTATTTTAACAATTAATTCGTGATTAAGGGGGAAATGAAAAATAAATAAATAACATAAAATAAATACCTGGAAGGGTGTGTATGTAATGCAGGAATGCGCACGGAAGAGTCCCAGTAAAGGAAAAGCAAAAAGCACTGATGAAACAACAAACAACACCTTAGCAGATGTGTTAATTTGGTTTATGTTGGTGTTTTTATTTTTATTTATTTTATTTTATTTTTAGTTGTGATTTTTTAGGTTTGAATAAATGGAAAAGGAGCAAGGGAGGTGAGGGAAATTTTTTAGAATGTTTTTAGAATTTTTCAAAATTTGTTACAATTTGTTAAATGATGTTTCTATATTTTGTGGCAATTTATGGGGAAATTTAGGAAAGATGGATTTTTCTGAAATTATAGGGAAGGCAATTCCTAGCAGACAAAGGTCCAAAAATTGGCAACAGACAAAAGGAAATTTTAGAAATTTTTCTGAAAATTTTTAATGGAAAAATTAATGTAGTGATTAATTAAGTCACATTAATCACATTAGTCACATTAGTCAATGAGACATAAGTCACATTAGTCAGGTTAGTAGGGGTAAGTCAGGTTAGTCTACCTAAGGCTAGTCTGGTAAGTCTACCTAAGTCTAGTCAGGTAAGTCTACCTAGGTTAGTTAGGGTTAAGTTGCTTAGGTCTGTTAAGTTAAATTAGGTCAGGTCTGTTAAGTTAAATTAGGTTAGGTCTGTGTTAATGATTAGTTGAACCTAAGTTAACTAAGGTTAGTAGCTAACCTTAGGAGGTGGGGGTGGTGGAGGAGAAGGGAGGTGGAGGAGGAGAGGAGGAGGAAGTGTGTCGGCGGCGGCGGCGAACGCGGTGGTCACGCGGCGGTCTGGAGGCGGCGGGGCGGCGTGCGCTGTCGACGGCAGTGGCGATCCTGCCAGGGGCGCGGGCGACCAGGCGGGGCGGCGGCTCATGTCGACGGTGGTTCCACAGGTGGGCGGCACAGGGAGGCAGGGCAGCGGCGGCCGTTGGTGAAGGCGACGGGCGAGGGAGCTGGGGCGACGTGGGGCGACGGGGGTACGGGCGATTCGACGGCGACGGCGGCGCGGCGGCCAACGGCGGAGGCGAGGGTGACGAGCAGCGAGGCGGGCGCTGTCAGCGGCGTGGGAGGAGGGTGAAGATGACGGACTGGGAGGAGGAGGAAGAGTGAGGGGAGGAGAAGGAGTAGGCGGCGGGAGAAGGAGTGGGTGGAGAGGGAGAAGGAATGGAGGAGGAGGTCGTGGAGGGGGGAGAAGGAGGAGGAGAGGGAAAGGAGGTGGAGGGGAGGTGGAGATGGAGGGAGAAGATGAAAGAAGAGGGAGGTGGTCGCAGAGGGGAGGGAGAAGTGGAGGGAGGAGATGGAGTGGGGGGAGGAAGGAAAGAGAAGGAGAGGGAGGAGGGAGAGGAAGGAGATGAGAGAAGAAGGGAAGCGTGAGAGGAGGAGACAACGGGGAGAGGAGCATGCACAGAGAGAGAGAGAGAGAGAGAGAGAGAGAGAGAGAGAGAAGAGAGAGAGAGAGAAGGGACGGTTGGCGGGAGGGGGTAGGCAGTTGGGGGGAAAGGGTGGGGGGGGGCCCATGGGGGGGGGCCATGGGGTGGGCAAGTGGGGGGGGGGGGGGGGGTGGAAAAAGGGGGAAAGGGGATGGGCAGGGTGGATGGGCAGGGGCAATGGGTGGGTGGTTGCCCATGGGGGGTGGGTAGTGGAAATAGGGGTGGGCAAGGGCAATGGGCGGGGTCTAACAGGGGCGTATCCCCGTCCCGCGCACGTGCGCGGGGCGGGGTAAAAAAATTTGCCATGACGGGATTGGAATGGTGCGAGGAAGACGGTACGGGTTACGCGGACACGACCGGGGCGCGTGGAGATTCGTAAAATCGAAAAAAGGCGCGTTCGCGCGCAAAACGGGTGCGAGAAAAAACAGAAAAATAAAGAAAAATTAATAACTCCCAATCCGGATGTCAAAACGAAATAGCGTAAAAACGAAAAGTGGGCAGGACGACAGGGGGGAAACAAGAAAAATATGGGACGGGGGTTCCGGGAGGGGTAAAGGGCGGTCACGTGCAAAAAACACAAAAAACGAACCAAAAACGCAATTGAAAAATTAATATCGAAAGATCCGTGCATCGGAATGAGGTGCAGAAAAAAGGAAAACTGTGCAGAAAGATGTGCCCGACAATCCTATCATGTCAAAACATAATTCCGACTAAGATAAGACGCTTTCATATGGGAAAAACCCAAAAAACAAACCGAAAAATGGGATCGGAAATTAATATCGGACGAACCGGGCACCGGAATGACGTGTAGTAAGAAGGAAAAATGTCCGCAGGAAGGGGTGGCACAGAGTGATCACGTTAAAACGTAGTTCCGGCGGAAATAGGAGGGGTTCACATGCAAAAAACTCCAAAAATACTCCCGAAAACTCATTTAAAAATTAATAAGTAAAAATCCAGAAGTCAAAAAAGGGTGGAGGAAAAAGGAAAAAGGTAGGGGAAGGCACAGGGGACACGGCTGTCAAATCAAATTGGAATTCCGATACAAATAGGGCAGGTTCACATGGAAAAATGTCAAAAATACGCACGAAAAAGTCGTGAAAACCCCGGAAAATTAATAACGGACAAACCATGTATCGGAAGGATGCGGAATAAAAAGGAAAAATGTCAGGGGAGAAGCGTTGGTCAGGGCTATGACGTCAAATCACGGTTTTGAAGCAAGAAAAGCGCGTTCACATGGAAAACCGTCTAAATTGCTTAAAATGCTTCAAAAATTAATAACTCAAAAATCGTGCACCGGAACAGGGGCAGGTAAAAAGGAAAAATGATCAATTCAAAGGGAGAAACAGGGCTATAAGGTTGGATTGGGACTTTGGTGAACGTAGGGTGCATTCACATGGAAAAACCTCAAAATCAAGGAATGAAGGAAAACTGCAAGGAAATAACCCCAAGGGTGGGTGGAACATAACCGGGCGGGTGGGAAGGGACCCCAGGAGGGTAAAAGCAAGTCATGGCATACATGCATGAGCAAGATAAGGCATATGCAAAGGATATGCACGGTAGACGCGCAGGGACGCGTCCCCACACTTAAGACCTTAACGGATAGGGTTAACCGAGCAACAGGGACCTAGGACCACGCCATAGACCATCCACTAACTTCCCCACACTTAAAACATGAACATCACTAAGAAACAGAAGGTGTAGGGTTAGAAAAACTTGGCCCGTTTCGTCAAGAATCAAGGTTGAGTGTCAATGGCACGTCCAGTGTTGTTGTCGGCGCTGGAGGGACCAAGGCATCTTCTCGGCCCACGTCCGTCATGGAAGGGACCATGCGGCAGCACCCAGGGAGGTAACTGATGGAAGGAATCACAGGAAATTTGTCGATGATGAGGGATACTACACTCAACTCACAGTCACTCAAATGAAATGAAAGATCAGTCACTCGCCCCATGACTAATATCACTCGCGGAAGAATGATTAAAACCCATAACTCATATCCGGTTGAGGAATCAACAAGGGGGAGAAATGGTGTAGAAGGAGTATGCCAGGGTGCACAGTTGATGGTGCATTAGTGCATCTAACCCGTCTGGCATAAGTGCAAGGAGGAAGGCAAGGGAGCCTTACAGTGCAGTGTATAGAACAGGGTGATGTGTCTTGTGATGACGGTAAAAACCCATCCCGTGGGTGCACAGGGAAACGGGAACATACCTGACTCCAAGTGTCGTAACGTCCCTCAATCTCACCTCTCGGTAAATGATTGAAGAAACTCCAGTCACACTCAACCCACCCTCTGTCTCACGCTCGGTGGATAGATACAGAAGGGCAGCCTTTTCCTGAAACCCATTGATGTAATCCTCACAGTCACTTGTGCAAAGGTTGTATGCCTTGTGCGCATTTGATGGTGCAACTGTGCATCCCGCCCTGTGTCAGCATACGGTGCGAGAAGGAAGGCCAGGGAGCCTTATGGTGCAGTGCACAGAAACAAATTGTGCTTTGTGCATTGAGAGGCCCATTCCGTGCGTGCAACACTTCATTCACACTGCTCACCTCTCATTCGATTTGAAGGGAAAAGATTGGTCTCTCGCCCCACCCTCTGTCTCACTCTCTGTTGATAGATACAGAGGGCAACCATACTCACTTCCCCATCTAGTTAGGATGAAAGCTCACATCACTCAAGGGGTTGTCGATGAAGATCGCGTCATCAGTTGTTGAAGAGGCGTACCCAGGGAGGTAGCCATCAAATCGAGCGTTGTATTGGACAGGAACATGTCATCTGCTAAAGGACAGGTAATCACTTTGCAGAAAGACCCATGACACAGCGTACCAAGGGAGGCAACGTCGGAATTGGATCCTAGGGATATCAATTAATGAATCCACTTTCTGGACTGCTGGGTGTTACCACCTTTTCCACAGCCAGCTTCTCGCCCAAGGGTGTTTACCACCTTGTCTTGGAACGAGGCTTGCTATGACAGGGAATTGCTTCCTTTTCTCTTATAACAGATTTGTTTTGTTTTTTTTTTCTTTTTTTTCTTCTGTTTTTCTTTTTCTTTTTCTTTTTCTTATTTTCCCCTATTCCCGAGGGTGTTTCCACCTTTTCTCGAAGAATAGGTCGTCATGACAGGGACCTAAGTCCTTTTCTCCCATGACCAATAGGTTTTTGGTTTTTTTTTTTCTTTTTCAATATTGAGCAAGGGAATGGTAGAAAAACCATGTGTCAAGACCCACCTCGCCACTGTCGCTGGTGGAAAATAGAGGATAAGAGATCAAGGCTGGAAGGGGGTTTGGAGGGGACAGAGGGTTGCGTCCACCTTATCAGAAGTGGCTGAAGAATGGCTATCAAAAGTAGCATCATAACAAGTACAGTGCCGCGCCAACGAGGGAAAAGATCAAGTGTCCGTAATTGTCAAGATCCCCAAGGAGGGAAGTACTTCTTCAGGCGATATCCATTAATCAGAAAGGGATCATCAGAGGCATCAACGGTCTGTACTTGGACAGAGCCATTAGGGTTGACTGCAAGTACCTTATAGGGGCCCATCCACCGCTGTTGGAGCTTGCCAGGAAACTTGCCAAAGCGTGAATCATAGGCTAGGACCAAATCACCTTCTTTGAACTCTTTGTGCTTGATGAAACTGTCATGGTAAGCCTTGCGTCGAGCTTGCGTGGCTTCCATGCACTGTAGAGCCATCCTACGAATTTCGTCCAAACATTCCAAGTGCAGGAGACGACCTTGCAGTGAATCATCATCCCCCAAACGCTCTTTGATAGCTACTCTCAAAGAGGGTAGTTCCAGTTCAACAGGAAAAACTGCTTCTGTACCATACACCAGCTGGAAAGGTGTTTGTCCCGTTGCTGCTTTATGGGAGGTTCTGTACGCTCAGAGGGCCTCTGTAAGTCGATCATCCCAATCACAACGATGTGCAGCAATTGTTCTTGTCAGAATCGAGCAGAGGATGCGATTGGTGACTTCGACTTGGCCGTTGGCTCTGGGGTAATAAGGAGTGGACTTACGATGGCGGATCTTATACAACTCTGTCAACTCTTCCATGACTTTGTTGAGGAAATGAGTGCCTCTGTCACTTACCAGCTCTAAGGGACTGCCAAAACGGGTGATGATATTCTCGTACATGAACAGGGCCACGCTGTTACCATCGTCCCGCTTGAGGGCTTTAGCTTCACACCACTTTGTGACATAATCCGTACATACGAGGATGTATCGGTTCTGTTTCCTTCTGGTGGGAGGGTCGATTGGACCTACGAAGTCGATGCCCCAATTCTCAAACGGCTTCAAGGGAAGGATAGGTTGCAATGGCATGGCACTTGTCTTCGTGGGTTTCCCCATTCTTTGACAAGCATCACATCTTTTACAGTAATCATAGGCATCCTTATGAATGGTAGGCCACCAATATCCTGCTAGTAGAGCCTTCCTGGCTGTAGCTTCTCCTGCAAAGTGACCTCCACATGGCTCGTCGTGGCAAGCCTTCAAAACAATCCCAATCTCTTCTCCTGCAACACATCGTCTGAGTACTTCATCTTTGCCCTTCTTGTACAGTGCACAGCCGAGCAGGGTGTAGGGGGATGATTCTAGCATGAGCTTCTTCCTTTCCCGACTAGAAATACCAGGAGGGTACTGTTGGGTTGCCAGCAAATTGGCAATATCCGCATACCAGGGAGTTACAGTTTCTACCAAGAATAGGGAAGCATCAGGGAGGTCTGGATCATCTCGTTCCTCGTCTGCAGTTTGTGGGATACGCGACAGATGATCAGCCAGAACATGGGAACGACCAGGCTTAGTAATCACCTCAAAGTCGAACTCCTGGAATAAAAGGAGCCATCTCATCATTCGTCCTTTCACATCTGCTTTGTTCATTAAGAAGGACAGGGCCTCATGATCCACATAAAATTTAAAGTGGGTAGATAGGAGGTAATGGCGAAACTTCTCTAGGGCAAACACCATTGCCAAGCACTCCAGCTCGGTCACTGTGTAGTTCCGTTCCCTATCAGTGACTTTTCGGCTTGCGTAATAGATCGGTTGATCCAACTTTGAGGAGCCCTTTTGGCAGAGGACAGCACCTAAGCCTTCAATTGATGCATCAGTGTGTACGTGGAACTCTTTCGTCCAATCAGGAGGTTGCAGAATGGGTGCCTCTATCAGACACTGCTTCAGAGTGTGGAAGGCTTTGTCACATTCTTCTGTCCAAGTAAACTCTGCATCTTTCCTCAGGAGCTTATGCAAGGAGGTTGCCTTTGTCGCAAAATGGGCTATGAACCTTCTGTAGTAACCCACATGGCCTAGGAATCCCCTCAACTGTTTGAGGTTTATGGGTGCTGTCAGAGCTGCGATCTTTTCGATCTTTGCAGGGTCTGTTGATATCCCTTGTGCAGAGACAATGTGGCCCAACAGGACTCGAGAAGAGACCCCAAAGATGCATTTGTCAGGGTTGAGGGAAATCCCATACTCCCGGCATCGGTCAAAGCATTGTTCCAGATGTTCCCAGTGTTCACGGATCAAGCTATAGACACAGAAGTCATCTAAATATACCTCGATAAAGTCATGTAGATGATTTTGAAATGCGGCCATCATGACTCGTTGGAAAGTAGCAGGGGCATTGCAGAGCCCAAATGGCATCACTCGGTAAGCGTAGGTCCCCCATTCTGTGGTGAAGGTTGTTTTGGACTAGTCTTCTTCTGCGATTTGGACTTGGTTGTATCCGCTGAATCCATCCAGAAGAGAATACAGTTCATGTCCTGCCACTGTGTCCAACAGTTGGTCTGTGAAAGGGATAGGAAAGTGATCCTTCTTTGTCTTGGAATTAAGCTTTCGAAAATCCACACATATTCGCAATTTGCCATTCTTCTTGGGTACAACCACGATGGGTGAAACCCATTCACTATTTGCCACTGGATAGATGAACTCGGCCTCCAGAAGCTTCAGCAGCTCCGCTTTCACCAATGTGGAATAATTCGGGTTCATTCGCCTCTGTCGTTGCCGTATTGGCTTGGCATCAGGCTCCAAGTCAATATGATGTTGACATATTGTGGGATCAATCCCCTTTAGGTCTTTGTAAGACCATGCAAACACGTCCAAATTTTCTTTCAACAAGTTGTACAAAGTTGACAACTCCTCTTCTGGGAGACTGCTACCCACCTTCAAGTGGCGTTCAGTGCCTTCTGAATCCACAAAGGTTAACTGCCTTTCACCTTCTACTTCACGAATGAAGGTCCTGCGGACTGCTTCTGGATACAGATCCGACTCCTTCAAGGGAGTGGTGTCCTCTTCCGATGTCCCACTAGAACCAATTTCTTCTTTTGGTGTAGACTTAGGTTGCTCCTTAAGATATTGAAATGGGATTAAAGCTGTTTCGGGTTTGGTTTCAAAATTAATTACCTCTTGGCTTGAGGACTCTTCTTCTGAAGATGACACATCCAGGAACGTCACATAACAGGGACCCTCTGATGCTTGTTGGGTTGGTGGGACTGGTGCTTGTTGGCACGGTGCATCATCATCATCTTTCTTTGGCAAGGATGGGTTAGGACGGCAGGAGCCACACTTAAAAGACAGCTTGCTCTTCTTAATCCATTTCTTATAAAGGTTTTGCATATGAGAAGATCCATTTACCAAACCAAATGGTACCATCACCATTCTGTCCCATAGCATGAGCTCGTCTGCTGCGGATGCTTCTGGAACTTCGTCCCCAATTGTATCCTCTTCAGGTGGGATAGACCCCACTGGCTCACTTTCATCATTCTCTTCGTCCATATCATATTCATCCTCTTCTGTCTCTGTCTCTGCTTCTGCTTCTGTTCCTGCTTCTGCTTCTGTTTCTGTTTCTGTTTCTGTCTCTATAGGAGCTCTGTAATGGAAGAACAGATTCTCGGATTCCTCTCCATCCTCTGTCTCTGCTGTGGCCATGTAACAGGGAGAGCAGTACATCCATGCTTCTATCTCACTGTCAGAAGTGATTTCAGAAGGCATTCCTGATTCAGGCAGGAAGTATTCACCCATTGATAATGGCTTTGCATCTTTTGGAAGTCGGCTTACTATATCCACTGTTAAGGAATGTGCCACTATTTTCTTAGGAAGGATCTGTTTGACAGCATCTTCGTCTGCTGACGTTCCATCTGTAGCCTCGTTAGGGGAATCAGAAGATAATTCCAAGGAGGTGGATCCATGTCCTTTTTGAGAACCATACAGTTTCAGCACCACTTTGTTGGGTCCTCTACCCAAGGTCAAAGTTCCTTTAAACCAATCCGTCCTTGCTCGGGCTTCAAAAAGCCATGGTCTACCCAGTAACAGGGGATAGGATGTACCATAAGAGTTTGGCTTCACCACCAGATAGGTTAGCCAATAATCTTTTCCAGCCACAGTAGTCTTCACATATGGGAGAATGCCCAAAGGCTTGATTCTGCTCTGATCCGCCAGTCTGATGAGCCATTGGGTTGGTTGCACACCTTGTAAGCCTAGGTCCTTCATCGTCACATCCGTCATAATGTTTACTGATGAACCTCCATCAATCAGTGCATTTGCAATGAAGCAGCCTTCTATCCACACACCAGTCTCTGGGGTACCCGGATCTAAAAAAGCATTAGCCACATCCGCTTCTTTTACAGGCTCTGGAGCCTTGTTGGACTTGGTTGCTGTTGAGGAAGCAATTCTTAAACCTCGTCTTCTTGTCAGTATACTTTTGAATCTTTTTCGGCAACTGGGGGACAACATCAATAATTGTCGGAATGTGAGGTTTGGTTTAAAGGTATCTAGATCTCTAACTAGATCGTATTCCTTAATAGGATCCACTGGCTTTTCTAATCGGTTAGGGAATGGGGCAACACCCATTTTCATTTTCCCTCTTTCTTCCAACAGAGGGATTACATGAGCTTCTTCTGCCACTTGTGGCACTTCCTCCTCTTCTGTATCCTGGACCTCTGGTCCTGTCTCTGTAACTGTCTCTGTAACTCTCTGTGGCACTGTAGGGCTCTGTACGGCACTGTTAGGCTCTGTTCTGTTCTGTTCTTCTGGTGGAAGACTAAACTTCACTGTTCTGGCAGGAGGGTTATTTTCTTTTTGGATAGGTGGTTCCTTCTGCTTTGCACACGTGATGGCAGCAACTTCCAATTCTACCAAATTGGAGGTAGGCTCTTGGGCCTTGGACGGACTATTAGTAGCACTGTTTTTCACTGGGGATGGGCTTGGATAGTCGTTTGCAGTGTGGCCTTCTCCTTTGCATCGACTGCATAAGGGCTTGTAATCCACTGACCTTCGAGGATTTGGACAATTTGGTGAGATGTGGCCCTTTTCTCCGCATCTGTAACACTCCACTTTTGATCTCTGACCACCGCCAGACTGTCTTCCTCTGTAACTTTGAGAAGAAAATCTTCTGGGTCCGAAATTAGGACCAAACTCTCTAGGCTTGGGTCCAATATCTTGTGTTGTCATTTTGGATTCCAGCAAGTTGAATATTGCGTCTTCTTCCCTTCTTCTCCTATCATGCATCTCCTTCAGAGAGCAAATGTCCTCTGTATGGTTCTTCCGCAAACAGTAGGAACAGAAGGCTCCAGGAATAGTTGGTTTTCTTGTACATTCAGTGGCTAAATGGCCTGCTTGATGACACTTACCACACCAAGTATTTGACCGTATGACATCTCTTCCTGCTCCTGCAACATTGGATATGCTAGCGGTATTCACTTTCAACGTCTGTAGCTGCTCTGTAATCACATCCATCAACTCCTTTTTGATGTTTGCAACTGATTTGGATAAATAATCCTTCAAACTTTCTCCTCCGGACGTACTGGCAGGAGGGTTTTGAGGAGTTTCTGTAATCACTGCATAAACTGGTTGGGTTGGTACAGAGGGGTCTCTGTTCTGGTTCTGATTCAGTGCTCCTGTTTGAACTGTTGGTTGTTGACTCCAGTTGGTAGGGTTCCACTGTTGCTGTTGATTTGGCATTGAGGAAATTGGTTGGGACCATTGTTGTTGTGGTTGAACCATCATTTGAGGCATGGATTGTGGCCACTGTGGATTTGGTGCACTGTACTGTGATACCGAGGGCATCTGTTGGTAGGGGTAGGGAACAGTCCCAGCAACTGCATTTGGTGGATACGTCATTCCTGGCATCAGAGAAGGTAGGACTCCTCTTCCTGTATTCATTGCCAATCTAGCTTCCACTTCATCGTATAGTCTGGCACCTTCTGTTGCAGCTTGCAGGGTGGCTGGTCTTTGTAGCTCCACAAACTTACGGACTTCTGGTTGTAATCCTCTGAGAAACACTCCCTTCTGAATGCCATCATCTAGATTATGGTTAGTCCATCTCTTCAGGATGGATTCCATTCGTGAGACATAGGCTTCCACTCTTTCTCCAGAGGACTGACTTAGGTTCATAAATTCCTCTCTCATCCGCTCTTCAAAGCCTTCACGCCTGAATTTAGTGAGGAACACCAACTTCAGATCGTCCCATGTGCCAAAAGTTCCTGCTGCTTGTCTCTCATACCACTGAAACGTCGCGCCCTTGAAAGTGGCGGGGAATATTGCTAACCAATGCTCAGGGGTTCTGGCATTGTTAGCCACACACGCTACCATAAACTCTGCTACATGAAGATCGGGGTCTTCATTGTACTCTCCCTTAAAAATTGGCAATGGGACTACGTTCGCTGGCCTGTCATCAATATTTCGAGGACGGATCTGGCTTGGAAGTGGACCTCCAGCAGGAGGAGGAAGGGCTTGATGTGCCATTGGAACTTCTGTAAAGAGTTCCGCAAGGGCGTCAAAGGCGGCTTCTGCTGCGAGCTCGCTCTCGGCTCAGATTCTTGCTTTCTCTCTTCTCACGTACCTCTGGACTCGTTCTAACGCTTGCCTTTTTATTGCGTCATTCATCAGGAGTGTGGCTCCACTAGGTTGTTAGTGCTCCACAGAGGGTTAACAGAAGGCTTCAGTCTCTGGAGGACTCTCTTGCCAACATTTCTTCTACTTCTTTCCTCTCAACGTCCCTGAATTCTGCTTTCATGCCACTGCACAGAGGAAGGTATTCGGTTCTGAAGGTGTCAAAATGCATACGTCTGAGGATTGTGGTGGTGCCATCATTATAGTAATGCCAGCTTCTGATGGTTTCAATAGTGTATGTTGTGAAAAACACCTTGTCTACCAACTTCCAGTGGGTTGCTAATTGAACAAACAGAAGATTATCAGTACACCAAGCATCCCATGTATCTTGCTGTTGAGCATCCACGAACAAATTCCAACTCTTTTCCTTCTTATCTTTGTGAACCTCTACAGACCAAGACTCCTGAAGCTTCTTCACAATCTCCCACTTGATGTTGTCTGGAAACTTCTCAATGAATGCCAAATCTTCCATGGATGTTCATTCTCTCTGTTTTTGCTCTTCAGTTTGTTCCCAAACAGTTTGCCACCAAGATGCAAGTTTCTGCTGCTTCAATAGGAAGAGGAAACTGTCCACTACATAGAGCATGCATCATGATGGTGATGTGTTTTCACCATTGTGGGATGAACTTCTTGTGAAAAGTGGCTTTGATTATGAGAAATTCCAACTCTTCCGTAGAAGAAGGAACTTTACAATCATCCATTGAATTCTTCTCTTCTTGGCAATGCCAATTCCTTCATTTTCAGCCTCTTTTGGTGCTTGTTGATGGCAAGTTTCCCCGGCTGCGCACCAAAAACATGGAGTCCCGAGAGGAACACCAAGGAAAAGGGAATTCTCTTGCAAGAAAATCTATCTTGTAACATCAACAAGCTTGTTTTTCATATTTCATATGATCACAATGAAGAAAAGAACACCAGGCACAACAAATCTTCATGCAGCATCATGTAAATCTCCCACGGTTTTAATAGAATCAACCATATTCTTCAACATCTTCACAAAATCCATCAATAGAACAAAGAAAGCAAAGAAATACACCATCTTTGAATGGAAATACATCACATAGTATTCATCTTCAATATCTTCATATAGTCTTCTCTCTCAATCTCTCATATACAATCACTCTGTTTGAGTAGAATTGGCTATCTCTGACTCTCTCTCACACACTCCATCAATAATACATCATATCCTCACTACAATGTCTCAAAAATTACACTCAATAATCACTCTTAGATCGTGGATACCCCTCCCAAGAGGTATGTCTGATATGAAAGGTCACCAGAGCCACTACAGTGTCTCTTCACAGCTCACTATTGTCACTTCACTCTAGTCTTCACTTGAGTCTTCAGCAGCTACTTCTTCCACTTCTTTTAGCTCTTTTGCACTTGTATTCACCTCTTTCCAAGGCTAGAAAACTTTCCCAAAATCACACATACATTCCACAGAACACTTACAGAACAGTCTACAGAACAGTACCAGAACAGTTACACTACACAACAGAACAGAAACAGAACAGAAGCAGAAGCTCTACAGAAGACCTACAGAAGGTTAGAGAAGGTCATCAAAACCTCATAACTCACTCTCAAACCATTTCAAACTCTCACAAACCATTCAATAAACTTTCACAATATCTCATTCTTCATCAATCAATACTCCATCCCTCCTTACAGAAGACAATCAGAACAAAACAGACCAAAACAGAACAAAATAGAAGGTATACAGAACCATTCAGAACCTATCAGAACATCACAGAACCATCAACAAACATCATGATCTTCCAAAACACAATCAATATCATCCAAAACACTCTCAAACCACTTCCTAATCAACCAATCATCCCATAAAATCAACCATTCAGCTCTCAAAAACAACAAAAATCAGCCAAAAAACAAGTCATTTCAACACTCAACAACTGCACTTGAATATTGAAATCTAGACCATGCAAGAAATATTGCAATAGGGCAGCTACTAGAATAGGGACAAAGGCTTGCAATTTATGAAAGAACTCTTTGAACTTCTTGGCATACACTCGTATATCCTCATGTGGATTTTGACGTGTCACATTTAATACACACAACCAATATTGACCACCCCTTTCAAGAGAAAACTCCCTTTGGAAAGCTTTGAAAAATAAATCATTGGTACTTATGGTTCCAGCCTCTAGGCCATGATACCATATGCTAGCTCTTCCTTTGAGAGTCATATTAAAGAACATCATTAGATTTTCTTCATCCTAGATGCGATAGTTGAACATCAACTTTTGGAACTCGTTAATGTCCAGTTCGGTATCATCCTCCACTAACCCATTAAAAATGCGTAGGGGGAAATCTAGAGCTGGCAAATCTGCTATTCTAGCAGGTATGGCAATAGGTTGTGCTGCCATGGTAACAATCGGATTACTACTATAGGGGTTCGAAAAACTGGAACTAAAGGTCCACTCAAAGTGGAGGGACTGATTGGAGGGGGGAAAGAACTAGAGCTTGCTCTACTAATGGACTATGTGCCGAGCTAGGGTTATTAAAACCCTGCCCTTGCAAATCTATTGGCCGCTCCTTTACAAAGAGTATTTTTGGTTTATCTCAACCCACCGTCTAGCTCCTTCAGCCCTCTCTTGCTTTTGGAGCTCTACTTGATGGTCTTGTGAGTCTAGTTCACTAATTTCTGGCATACACCAGAGGATAGGTCCCAATGGACCAAGGCACAAAAATTGCCACTTGTAGGCAACTCCCAAAAATGCACCACCTATCGGGACCAAAAAAAGGTCGACACTAGCTCTCTAGCACTAGCTGGACCTATAAGACACACAAGGCACCCCACACGGTCTCATGGCCAGGAGTGTCTAAGGCACACACGACACTAAACTCTAATATTGATTTTACATTTGTAATAGGACATAGTCCAATGTTTACCTTCCCCTACTGAGAGGGAGATCCCATAACATATAGGTATAATATACCACCTATCACATACATAGGAGGCAACCTATCGACTGAAACACCACGGCCCTATTACAACTCTCCTACATCTTGGGGATTGGCCCCTTCATACACTGCTGCAACATAAAGAACAAACGTACAAGCTCCACTCTTTTATATATTGAACGATCTAGGAGTTGATATTTCCTCACTGAACTTACCCCAAGGAACCACTCATCTATCTATAGCCAAGGCTTCCTCACACTCTTAGTGTTGGTCAATGTTTAGGCAATCAAGTGCTATGCATCCAAGGTTTTATACCATGTGGCATGAAATATGCAAATGTGGATGCGTATTGTGCACATATATTTTAATCTAAAACAAATCAGAAAAGTGGAGTGTAGAATCAACCCTTCAATGATTTTCAATCTATGTGTTGTTTCTGCATTGCTAGAGACTAGCACCGAACTTAATCGTGCTACTAGTCTCTTTAGACTTAAGTTTTTATCATCCTATATTACATGCACAAACAAAAGATCATAATTTTCATCATTTTTAACACTTAAATGCTTCTACAACCCCTCTTTCCCCCCTTATCATTTATGTGTTGCATTGTTGCATAGGTGAAGGGTTTTGTTTTTTGTCATTTTCAATATATAAAGCAAAGAAAACAAACTCTAACATCAAGACAAGGATGAGCTAAGGCTATACCTCATGTCTCAATCTTGCAAAACATTCACAAACATTAGTCATATTTTTCCTTAATTTTTAAAGCGCAAAAACCCATTTTTAAAGCACAAAAACCCATTTTTATCTATTTTTTCCTATTTTTCCTATTTATTTATTCATAAAAATAGGGTATTTTCTTATCTATGATTATTGGCTGATTATGATAGCTAAAAGATGGTTTTTACCAGAATTTTATCCCATGTGCATCTCTTTCTTTTCCCCACCCGAAACTAACAAAATCTTCATTTTTACTCTAAGAATACACTTTTCAGGTTGTAATTTTATTATTGCGACTATGTATCATTACAGTTCTGAATTTCTTTTATGTGCAGCCCTCAATCATGATGCAAACAAGATCCAAATAGTTTTTTGTTCCATATGAATTTCATTTTAATCATCAACCATAAAAAAGAAGCAAATTTCCTTTGTAAAAATGAGGCATACCGCTTATGCGCGTGTTGTAGGTTTTTGGATAAATAATAAGTGTTGCCATTGAACTGATCAACAATCAATATTTAGTAATGAACACCTTCCTCAGCCTCCTCTTGATATTGGAGCGATTGGATCATCACCGTCGGACAAGCATCCTTTAGTCCCTCTTCTTCTTGATTTCATCCGTATGAACAACCATTTGGAAGAGATAGAGGGAGGAGAGAGAAAGACTGAATTTGAATCACGTCATCCGGGTAGCCAACTCTTGCATGAAGCTAGGCATGGGAGAGCAAAGAAGTCATATATCCTGCTGTTGTAGTTGGTTCATAGGGATACATTGAAGTGTCGTGGGCCCTCTCCCCTCTCTCTCTCTCGAAATCATCGCCATGCGCTCTCCTCTCTTTTTTTTCTTCCAAAAAAAAAACGTCCCCCCCCCTATTGCATTTTATTTTTAGGGGAGGGGAGTCCCCATGGGTCACACCCCCCCCCATTAAATTCCATTTACATTACTTCACTTTTGGTCCTCCACCTCGAGCACTGCCTCTTCCACGTCCAGCGTCCAATCAATGATCCGAAAATTTCTGCCTGACCGTCCCAGGGTGCCCCACTACTAGTCACTTCCAGAAAATAGATCTAACACTCAAAAAATTTATGAAAATTACACAACTATCGCTTGATTGATCTTTAAAGCACTTTTGAAACCTTTTTGTTGCTTTGTTGCCTCAAATTGACCCAACTCTCTCTGTCACCTTCGATGGGACTCAATTTTCCCTTGAAATTCGGATTTTTTGGAAAATTTTCAGCAATTTTTTGGGGAAAAAATCCATCGCTCATCACTGATGATCAGAAAATTATCTTTACTTCTCTCCACTTGGAAGGATTTACCCACACATGGTGGCACTATATCAATAGAGAGAATCATTAGTTCATTGATTGGGAAGACTTTAAAATGCATATGGTCCAAGTATTTGTATCCCCTATGGAAAAAGAGTGGTTGTCAGGAAAATGGTACTCTTGACTAGCATAATCTCACTGTATGTGAGTACACAAATTACTTTATGAACTTGACCATGTATGTAGAGAGCATTAGTCATGATGCTAATTTCCATAAATATATCTATGGGTTAGAACTGCACCTATCAATAGATGTCATGGCCCAAAAGCCTACCAAACTATTTGAAGCAATTGAATTGGCTAAGAGATATGCAAGGAAGTATTATAAGAATGATCATTTTCATCAAGGTTCTGGACAACCTCGTAGCCCTTCAAGATCAACCCCATATGGAGGTGGTTTTTGAGCCACTTCTATGCCTAATAATAGCCCCAAAGTACCCAATTACCCCACCTTCCATGTTAAAAGAAAACGGGCACTTTTGGAATAATATTTGGCTCTAATGGTGATAGTAAGTATGCTGAAAATAAACAATCCACTCCATTACCTTCCCATGGCTCCAATGGCCAACATTTCATTTCACCAGATATTGTGAAGGAATGGAAGGAAAAAGGCCCATGCTTTAAATGTGGGGATAAGTACACTGTTGCCCATGACTCCAAGTGCCCTTATAAGACATCTAAGGTCAAGGTTCATAGCATGTATGTCATGGAAGATTGACACAATGATGAGGATGACCTACCCACTGACCATGTTGAGCATGTTGAGAATGTGGATCATGAGCAGTTCTATGACCCCAAGAATGGGTTTCCTTTTTCTCTCGGTGGCTATCCATCATAGATACTTGATCTTACATCTTACCCGCCTACCACTTCCCTTTGCTCCATCTCTCCCTTGGATGCTTGGAGGAGTCCTCGGAGCCCGAACACCCTGCACATTCAAGATAGTATCCATAGGAAGCATGTTTGCATCCTTGTGGACACTGGTATCACTCAAAATTTTGTTAATAAATCAACCATTGACCAATTGAAATGCACCCCTGTGGAATTACACCACACCTTGAAGGTCCAAGTAGCAAATGGAGAAAAGGAAGTCATCACACATCCCCTTATGCTTGGCTGAAAGTTATGTTGCATTGGTTGATCTAATTGCCCTAGATATGGGCCCCATGGATATTTTCTTGGGTTGTGATTTGGTGAAACAATCAATGGGGAAATTTTCTATGAACATCTCTCAGCTCTACATGGAGTTTGTGATGCATGGACAACTCATCCTCTTAGAGGGAATTCAAGATCATGGTAATTTTCAGCTAATTACAGCATAGAAACTCAAATAGGAGTTCAAGAAATGCTTGCATATCTTTGTCTTGCAATTGAATAAGGAATTTAGGTTAGGCCTCTGAAAGTATCTAAGGATTTAGCCTTGTAGTGAACTTTTTCAGATGCCTATAACCCTTCCCCCTAAGAGGCAAGTTGACCACCCACTTGATTTAGAGCCCCATTCCAAGCCAGTAAACAAGCCACCTTATAAATTCTCCAAGTGTAAACATGAAGAGGTTGCAAAGAAAGTCAAGGAGCTGTTGGAGATGGGTTTCATTGAACTGAGTTCTTCCCCTTATGCATCCCCTATCTTGTTAGTCAAGAAGAAAGATGGCTCTTTCTGCATGTGTATCGACTACAGAGACTTGAACAAACTCGTAGTGAAGAACTGCTACCCCATCCCACAATTTGATGACTTGCTAGATTAGTTGAAAAGGGCATGCTTTTTCACTAAGATTGATTTACGTTCTAGCTACCATCAGATTCGTATGAGGGAGATGAGATCAAAATGGCCTTCAGGACCGATCATGGGGTTTAGCATTTTCTAGTGATGCCTTTTGGGCTAACTAATGCCCCTGCCACATTTCAGATCCTCATGAACAAAATTCTTCAACCCTTTCTATTTAATTTTGTGCTTGTTTTCTTTTACGACATCCTCATTTACAAGAAGTCACTAGACGAGAACTTGGCACATGTTAGAAGGGTGTTTGACATTTTGAGAGAGCATCGACTCTTTGTTATGGAGAGTAAATGTATCTTCATGTAGACATCTATGGAGTACTTGGGACACATTGTGAAAAAAAATGGCATACGTGCTGACCCAAAGAAGGTGCAATGTGTTAGGGACTCACCCATTCCATCCACTACCACTTTATTACGTGGCTTTCTTGGTCTCTCTTCATTCTATAGATGCTTCATTAAGCACTATACCACCATTATAGATGAGACTGATCGATCAAAAAAGTAATTGGGATGCCATCGTTGAGCATAGCTTAAAGCAGTCCAAGGATGTGCTTACTTTCCCCCCCATCCTTGTCTGCCTTGACTTCTCTAAGATGTTTACCATTCATTATGATGCCTAGTGGTAAGGATATTGGTGCAGTATTGCTGCAAGAGCAAAGTGTGATTGCATTTGAGAGTTGCAAGCTTGATGATCAGGGGATACACATTAATGCGTATGACTAGGAGATGTTGGCCATTCTCCATCACTACAACACAATGCCGCCATACACGCGTCCATTACACGCGAAAAGTTACGGGCGCGTGTATGGTCGTTTATACTTACAGCAATATCGGGCGTGTGTATACATGCATGTAACAGCGCATGTATAATTGCATGTGTGGGCGCGTGTATTTGCGCGTTAAGTCTGTCATAATACATGCTCTGTTACACGCGACACAGAGCCTAACTACAGAAATCCATTTCTTTTCAAAACAGAAAACCATTAAGTTTTAAAAATGTCATTGTGCATTGCAGTGTTTACAAACCATTACAAAATCCCACTACATGCACTTACAACAACGTAATATATTGAAAAATATATCTTCATATGGTTATTGAAAGACAAAGTATACAATAGAAATGTCATGAATTTGGAACAATACAGTGATGGATTGGTTAGGGTTCGATCTCATCTTCAATAAGATCCATCCTTGCCAAACGATCAACATCAATATCCATTTGATCAATTTGTAAGGCTACGATTAAATTTATTCTACTATCGCTATTTTGCCCATTGATAATGGTACCGATGCCTTGATCATTCTCATCATCATCACCATCATCCTCAATGGAAGGGTCATCCTCATGATCATGAGAAATGGCACGCTCATCCTCATTATCATGATCATCTACATTGGCATGTTCGACATCATCTTCTTTGCGGCTTGCCACATCCTCCATATGCTCCATATCAGTGAATGTATTATACATTACTTTGGAACGTGGTGCAATAGGGATGACATACCACCATTTACTGTCATGCACCATTGGCAGATAGATAACCTGCTCAAATACACATAATTCATTAATTAATTAGCATATCAAAAGTCAAGGGGTGCGCGAGCTTAGATATATATGTACATGAAACACATTTGTAAAAAAATGCATACCTGCTCACATTGTTGTGGCAATACGAGCCTATCTTTCTTTGTTTGCCAAAACTTTGTAGAGTCAATAGTTACATAGCCACTTGCATGGCGTTTTATCGTTGCGTTAGGCCCTTTTTCCACCACGTTCATTTGCCATTTGACATCCAAAACATACACAAAGAAGCGGCGAAAGTCAAGTTTGTATATGTCTTGGATTGTGCCACAATAATCATCAATTTTTCCATTGGCTCCCTCAAAGCTACTAATGACACCACAATCTTGTGTATTCCTCTTTTCATCTATTCTTTGTGTTCGAAAATGCTTGCCTTCACACCATATAGCATTGAACATAGTGCACTGGACCAAAATATAAGCAATATCTATGTAAGCAATTAATGTGAATAAATATGAAAAGCCAATCACTTACAAAGAATGCAAATTTACATTTGTTCTATGTACCTTTAACATGCATCCTCGTGCATACTCCCATTCTTCCGCCGTGATATGCAGCCCCTCATCTCTCTCTGCTCTCTCCATTTCCTCATGCAACCAATCAACATGAATATCATTCGGAAGTGTTGCTAGATGCTTAGGGTACGCCTTACAAGAGCCATGTTGCCTCCGAAAGAGAGCTCTGTCTGCTTGCCTTTTTGTCTTTGCATCCTCGTATCTTGTAACCCATCTGCTCATCACATCACTATTAAGGATGCAAGTGAAATTAAGATCATCAATCAATGTTCTCTCAATTACTTTGCTCTGTCCTTTTCCTTGAGGCACAATAGACGTCATCCTCAAGTCCTCTTCATTGCTCCATAGTCGCGGCAAAGAGCTATCCACCTGATCAAGAAATTCTGATATATATACAAGAGACTCTTGTATCAACCAACCCTCAGCCATGCTTCCTTCGGGCCTTGCACTTTGCCTCACAAAGTCTTTTAAGGTCTTCATGAAGCGCTCTAGGAAGAACATCCAACGGGCATGCACAGTGCCACATAAAGCAATTTCATCCACTAAATGCACAATGAGATGTAGTTGACTTGTGAGAATGGTTCGCGGAAAAGTCTCCTCTACCATACAAACCACCTCCACTGCCATAACACGCGCATCATCCAATGTGGCTGGATCAATTGCTTTGGAACTAACATATCTGAAAAATAAATGCACAGTACGTTATACCTCATGCACATTCATTTTGCAAGGTATAATGAAGGGTGATCTTACATGGGATTTACATACCTCACAAGCTCGCCCATCTTATAAATACATCTTTTCAAACTCCTGTCTGCACAATGGTCGATGCTAGTAGGTAGTATGAACTTCGCACATAAGAGCACATGTATATTTGGGTTAGGGCATTACAAAATTTAATTTCAACCTACAATAATTGGAAAACACTTACTTGGAGCATCTTGTGCCAATCGTGGGACTTCAACCCATGTAGTTGCTCAACCCCTCTTTTCTTAGTGGTTGTAAACGCTCCCTTCAACGATCTCATGCATCCAGTGGGAGTACGCAAAGTGGTGATGGCTTGCTTTACCTGCTTCTCCTCCTTCTTTGATATAATCCAGGGAGCAGGCGGAAGACGAACGTGCCCACCCTCCTCTCGTGGCCAAGCTTGACGCATACGTCCTGCGACCTGCAAGTCCTCCCATACGCTAACATTGTCTCTTTTACCAATAACATGTTCCCAAATACTAGATCCCACATTCTTGAAGATGTGCATGGGATCAAGAAGATGGTTGATCTTGAGATGGGTCCAATATGGTAGCCGGAAAAAAATGGAGTACCTACACAAGGGATTGCAGACTGTCATCTTTATTCCAACTTTAGAGACTACACAAAACAAGATTGAAAACAATGGAGATGTACCTGTTCATGCCATCTGGAGGAAGAACATTTGAAGACTCCCAAATACGCTTCCAATCTTTTGCACGAAGTGTCTGTGGATGAATGTTCCTCTTACTAGGAGCATATTTAGGGTGATCTGATGGGAGAAATCGATGATGATTATCGAATATGGTCTTACACAAACCATCAGCATACTCATGTACCAATGAAGGGCCACATATAGGACATGCATGTTTACCCGATGTCCTCAAACCTGTTAAAATAAAAAAAAAGTTAGAATAATAAAGTCAATAGTTATAATTGATATAGCTAGTAGTATTAGAGTCGGGAGGTAGTTAGAATTCTTACCAGAACAATCGCTGTATCCTGGAAAGTCATGCATTGTCCACATCAACACTGCTTTTAAGTTGAAGTGTCGAGAGGAGGGAGGCCTACTAATGTCCACTACCGCAACACCTCTCCATAGTTCCTCCAACTCATCAATCAACGGTTCAAGATAAACATCCATATGCTTGACTTTATGTTTCCCTGGAATCAGAAGGGATAACATAAGATGTCCCTTCTTGATCGCCATTGATGGTGGAAGGTTGTAATTCACCAACACAACCGGCCACACACTGTATGCGGTGCTCTTGAAACCAAACGGATTCACTCCATCCATACCTAGGCCAAGTCTCAAGTTTCTGGGCTCTGTTTTAAAGCTGGGCCACTCATCTTCAATATGCTTCCAAGCAGGAGTGTCTGCAGGAATTCTCCACATGCCATCATCCGATCGATGCGAGGAATGCCATGACATGAGCTCTGCTATGGATTTGCACTTGAACATGTGTTTGATGCGAGGAATTATAGGAAAGTGTCGCAAGACTTTACGAGGTACATCAAAACTCTTCACATCTGTTCTATACCTTGCTTCACCACAAGTGGGACACTGTCGAGCCTCCTTATGCGTCCCACGAAAGAGAATGCAATCATTGACGCATGCATGTATGCGATCATAATCCAATCCTCCAAGAGATGTCACATAGCGCCTCGCTTTGTCTCTTGAGGTGGGTAGTCTATTCCCCTTTGGAAGCATGTTTGATAATAGCCTGCATCCAATATCATCAATTAGCCCATAACCCTAAACCCTATACTGTAAACCAAAAACCACTAACTGAAATTTGCAAGTTACAATGCTTACTTCAATAATGCGTCAAGACTTGCATTGCTCCATCCATAAACTGTTTGTATATTGAGCAGTTCAAGTGAAGCACGTAAAATAGAGAATGTGCACCCTTCAAAAACCGGTGTCGATGAAGCGTTGTAGAGATGCTCTTGTTCCATATCATTGTCGTCCACACCTTTGCGATCATCCCTAAAAAGATTCCGCACCATGTCATCAAACACTTCCTCTTCCACAACTTCGTGGGGTGCAGGGCTATTGTCATCCCTTTCCCACTCATCTCCGACAACAGATCCCGAAGCTCCAGCATCATCTCGTCGACGTTTTGCATGCTCTCGCCGTGCGTATGGCACCATGTTAGGGTGTGGTACTGCATCCTGCTTCAATCACAGTATATATATTACAACGCGCTCCATTAATTTGCACACCATGAGTTATTTTAATACTTTCAATTCACATCTTCTCACCTCTAAACCTGTTTGAATCCATTCTCCATACATCGAGATGTGATTCAATGTAATTCAACGCGCTCATACAATGCACCCTTGACATCGATTACACGTACACTTGATCCTTTGTGCCAGCCACACGTCGCGATCACGATGACGCATTGTCTCATCCTCACCAGAACTGCTTGAAGAGGATGATGACATGCTATGTCCAAAATAACCAATACAGAAGTAGGATCAGTTTTTAGTGAAATCATACACATCCTATGCACAAAACAATGGATACACAAGAACAATCAGTTTTTAAAAAAAGTATAAACAGGCTCTGTGTCGCGTGTACAGGCACGTCTACATGTATTCTGCTGCGCTTTTACACGCGCTTTTACACGTGCTTTTCGCGTTTACCTACCGCGCGCGCCGCTTTCTTTCTTTCAAAAGCCCTCTTTCAAAACACTTCTTCTTCTTCTTTCTGCGTCGCTTTCTTTCTTTCAAAAGCCCTCTTTCTCCCTCTTGGACTACCCAAAAGAAGCAAAGGGTGCAGACAACACAGAAAGGGAGAGAGAAGCAAGAATCAACAAACTCACTTTTCAAAGACTTTTCAAAGAGGTTGGTTGTCATTTGTTTGTTTTGGCAAATCTGTCGCTTTCTTTCTTTCCACCCGTGCTATGTGTACTTGAAAGCGACAGAGGATAGAATTCACACACATTGTATATGTTCTTAACTATTTATTTCTTGACAAACGACATCCGTCAAGATAGAGGAAAGAGAGAAGAAGGAACCCTTGTGTATGTGTTTAGTCATTTCTCCCTTGATGGACAATGTCCGTCAAGATAGAGGAAAGAGTTTTTGTTTTTCATGAATTTCGTCACTAATTCGAAATGAACTTCTTCTTTTGGCTTATGATCTTCTACTAATTCGATGTTTGGTATTGTAAGAGATATGTTTATTTTCTAGAATGGTAGATATATGTTGTAGGTTATATATTGTAGGAGATATATTGAGGAGATATATTGTAGGAGATATGTTTATTTTTTATATGCATGTTTTGCTTGGTTCATTGAGGTGGAATTTCGACGCTTTGCAGATTCTTCATGGATCCAGGCTCTTCCTCCGATCCGTGGGCATACGCCACTTGGATGATGGAGATGATAAACCATTTTGGGCGCCATCCTAATCCAGTGGAGCTGACAGAGTATATGTATGCCCATCCTCCTCCTAGACTCCTAGGTCACACCGCACCCCCAAGTACACAAGCCTCTCCACTGCCGTCTACGCCTGCGAGTCCGGTGAGACGTACCCCTGCGCATACACGCTCACCGAGGAGACACACCCCTGCACGGACACACTCACGCACACCCTCCTCTGTACCGTCACGTGAGGGCTCATGGCCACCATCACGTGCTCCCTCACAGCCACAGTCACGTACACAGTCACGTGCAGCCACCCCTAGTCATGGCTACTCCCGCAATACAGATGAGAGCCGACGCCGCAGTAGGGAGAGCGGGAGTGGAGGATTATGCGGCGGGTGCTTTGGTGGGGGGGGTAGTAGGGCACGCGGTGAGAGAGGGCATGGAGGGAGGCATGTACGAGGAGACAGTGAGGAGTCGGAGGAGGCGAGAGAGGTGGAGGGAGAGATTTTCTACGATGTTACGGATAGGGGCGGGGTAGTCATGGATGCGAGAGGGAAAGAGGTGATGGAGTATATGTGGGGGGTAGTTTCAAACATGTATAGAAACTGTTTTGTAAAATTTAAAGATCAGGATAGCCGGTTAGTTAGGGAGGTCCTAGATAGTGTACATAGTCGGTACCCCAATCCCCCACGAGAGACATTCTCGGATGTATGGGGAAGGACGCGAATAAGGGAGATCTTAAGTAATAAAAGATCTCACCTTAAGAAACTCGCGTACGATGATGGGGTGAATGTAGCTGCGGGTGGCTATCCTTGTGAGAAACCTGCCACTGCCCACAAACGCGAGTGGAAGGAGGCAAAGAAGCGCGCAGAGGGAGGCGTGAAGAGCAGGCAGCATGTGGAGGCACGACGGATCCAGATGGAGACCATTGGATCGTCGCATTTCGGATCTAGCGGCGTCGAGTCGTGGGAGGCAGAGTTCGTAAGTAACTTGCCTCTTTATTTGATTGTTTGCCAAATTCATTGATTCTATGATTGTTTTGATCTTACAAACTATCTTGATTATGTTACAGCGACGGGTTATGGGGAGAGGGCCCACAGCCCACGAGACTGGGTATGCTCGCCGCAATAGCAGACGTGACACGTGGGCCATCTTCAGAAACGAGGGACGTATTACGGATGCGCAGTTTGACGCGGCCATGAGACCATACGGTCGACAGGTACTTGAAAACTCTAAATGAATGATTTCGGTTTATTTAATTGCATATATATGTATACTTACATACGGTATATTTCTTGAACAGGCACAAGCTGCTGATGCTCCTGCCCCTGATGATCCAGCCGCCACTGCTGATGTTCGTGCCACTGCTCCTGGTGGAGGCGAGCACCACTCATCGGAACATACCGATGCGAGCTCCTCTGATCATGGAGAGAGCACAGGGTCCTCATCATCCTCTGATTAGCTTTCAGAATACTCTAGGATGTGGTTGTACAAAATTCTTTTGTAACTGAAGCCATGGGCTTTTTTGCACCTAGCTCCCTATTTGACTTTGTATATATTTGTTCCTAATTAAAGCCATGGGCTATTTTGACATATGGACTCCCTTGTACACAAATGTATCATGTATTGACAATGTATTGAATCGTGAGTCTTGAGTCGTGTATTAAGTTTTAGATAGTAATATTGAATCGTGTATTCATAGAGAGTGAGTCTTGAAATCTAAATCGCTCTTTTTTTATGGTGCAATGCACCAAAAAAAAATATCCAGAGAGTGCCTTTGGGTGGCTGGATGCTGGAACAGCATCCAGGCACCCAAAAGCACTCTCTGGATTTTTTTTTCCCTCTACGATCGCGTGTATAAGCGCGTGTCATCTGTCAAAATCGCGTATATTTGCGCGGATAGTCTGTTAGATTCGCGTGTAAATTTGCAGCAAAACTGCGCAGAACGCGTGTATGGGGTCATGTATTCGCGCGACTGGCTGTCACTGTACACGCGCTTTTACACGCATGTCTCTGGCCGCGATGATACACGCGCTATTACACGGGCCCGACACTTTTTTTCCCAAGTCATTTTGTGCGGCTAGGAGCGCGGGTATGAGCCCGATCCCTTGTAGTGCATGCTATCAATAAATGACACCACTATTTATATGGTAGCCGCTTCTAAGTAAAAACTGACCACCAAGTCCTCCAATACTTCTTGACTTAGTTCACTTTGACTTCTAAGCAAAGGTGATGGGTGGCAACATTACAAAACTACTATGACTATGACATTTCTCTCACTCGAGACAAATATAATATAGTGGCTATTTGACTCTCTTAGATGTGGGCATGTAGGGTATTCTCTAATTCAAAGTTGCATAGTGATTGGATTGAAGAGCTTCAAGAAGCTTATTGCTAGATGATAACTTCAGCCATATCTCACAGAAATTACAGCATGGGGTCATGGCTAAAAACTCCCAATATCAGCTCAAGCATGGCCTTATTGGGTCCCATGGCAAGATCATCATCCCACACACTTCCCCCTTCACACAAAATATCATGGAAAGGATGCATTCTTGTGCCAGTACTCGTCATTTGGGTGTTTTCAAAACATATGAAAGGATAGCCAAGATCTTTCATTGGAAAGGCTTAGGGAGGGATATCAAGGACTTTGTGACCAACTATATCCCATGCCATAAGAATAAGGATAGTACACTCAAGCCCGCTGGCCTCTTGCCGCTCCTCCCTATTCCTGAAGGAAAATGGACTCATATCATTATGGACTTCATCATTGGTCTCCCTATGACCACGAAAGGTTGGAACAGTATATATGTGGTAGTTGATCGCCTCATCAAAGTTTCCCACTTTATCTCCACTAAAACCCAATACACTGCCTCTCATGTGGCCACTTAGTTTATGGAATATATCTTCAAGTTGCATGGCTTACCATAAGTCATAGTATATGATCAAGATGCTAAATTCATGACAAAATTTTGGGAGACAGTGTTCACATCTAAGGGTACCAAGCTCGTCCCATCCACTACATACCACTCTCACACTGATGGCCAGACTAAAAGAGTAAACAAATGACTTGAGACATATTTGCGGCACTTTTACCATGATGTATAACACAGTTGGGATATGTTCCTCCACTTGGTTGCATTTTCCTATAATAACTCCACCCACTCTAGCATTGGAGTTTTCCCTTTTGAGGCTTTATACGGGTATAAGGTCCCTCTCTCTACAATCTTATTCAATGATAAGATCAACCCTCAAAGCTAGGCCAAGTTGGATTGCATGCAAGCCCTACTTCAATAATGAAAAGTGAATCTTCAAAAGACACAAACTCACATAAAACTATGTTGATGAAAAAAGAAGGCATTTGGAACTCCAAGAAGGGGAGCTAGTCCTCTTGAAAGTGCCTAAGTCTCGCTACTCCACTCTTATAGAGGGCAACAGTAACAAGCCAACCCACCGCTTCTATGGCCCCTATATTGGATCCTGAAGAGAGTTGGTGACTTGGTTTACTAATTAGAGCTCCCCCTAACACTAAAATCCACAATGTGTTTGATATTAGCCATTTGAAACCCTTCATGGGCACCTCAATGGACTATGTGGAAGAACTCCCCCCATAGATGAAGAGGGTACCATTCAGTATATTCCTAAGGCAATCATTGGGCAACAAGATAAGCACTTAAGGTCTTGATCCATCAAGGAGTATGTCATCAAATGGCAAGGCCTACCCCTAGAATAAGCCTCTTGGTACCCAAATACCATTATCAATGAGTTTTCTCACTTCCAAGAGGCCTGATGGACTAAAGACTAGCTAGTTATGCCCCCGTTTGACCACCCTCTACTTACACCTCTACTTTGCAGACTACACATTGTTTTAGAACACTATTGTACTTGACCAAATCTGAGGGATGTGCATTCTACTTGGCCTGAAATTACTCGTCATAAGCTCCATTTTGACATGCGGCATGCCCCATTTGGAGTAGCCTATCAAAAGTTATGATAATTTTACCTCACCATAGGCCTATCATGGATAGCATGTTATCCCTAGTCTTTACCCACCCAGTTTCATTGTAATGTGGCTCAAAGTAGTACTTTTCACCCCTCCTTAAGCCCATCCATCCCTCTTCTCTATTTCTCTTCATTTTTTAGGGCTAAAACCTTCAGGGTGGGGATGAATTGTAATGAGTGAGATACATAAAAACTAGGGGTAAGACACCCAGTCATAGTGATTGAGGTATATAAGGTGTAAGAGTCCAAGATTAGGGCAACCAATTATACTCTTCACCTTCATCTTCAACTTCCATGGCTTCCTCTTTTTTTGTCCTCTTTTTTGGTCCTTCTCTCTCTGTTCTCTTTCTCTCACTTTAGCTCTTTCTCCTCTCTCCTCTTAGCTTCATTTATTATATCATCCTTTCATGATAAGCTAGAAGAGCTATAATCTTGCTTGTGGACTACCCATGGAGTTTCTCATTTTGTTTGTGATGGATGTTATTCTAGATATATCATTGCCACTTTCAAGTTATTGGGTGCTATGGAGATGAATATACTTGCAGTATCATAGGTAGACTTTATTCCCCACCTTGCTATTACTGTGTATCGATTCAATCGTTCCTTTGCTTGCTATCTATGATCCACTTATAACCCAAGTTCTTCTAGATTTATTAAGCATTGTGATTGGAATAACTATAGTCGTTTCTAAATTCATCCATACAATTAACGGGCATGATGATCTCAAAGGTGATACATTATCGATATTACACCAATATACTTTTTGAAGTTTTTTATCTCTTGCTTATTGTAGCCTTTATCAATTGAAATTATCTCTCTTTTATTTATCATCGGATTAGGATAAGGGAGTATTCGAAAAAAGCTATTTGCTTCTTACTAGTGTTTTATTATAATGTGGCCTATTATTATACAAAGCAAAGGATATAAACAGCCTAGGGCAAAGCACCAAATATAGGAGCTTGGGATAAGGTACACATATTTTTTTAACTTTACTTGGTTGTACTTTTTATGTAAATTTATAAGTTTATATCAATAAATTTTTAAAAGTATAGTTATAATTACATATATTTTTAACAATTAAATCTTTTGTTTCTATATTTTTATGATATTGTGATTCATGTGATTCTCATTATCCACTTGGTGCAATGCATCAACAAAGGTTGAAATTCGGGATAAAACTTTCACCCACTTCATGCAATGCATCAAGTGGAGCTGAAAGTCATGGCAATTCATTCCCTTCTTGATGAAATACATTAACTTGATATGAATTTGTGGTAAATTTTATACAAAGTTAATGCATTGCATCAAATTGGTATGTTTTTTGTTTTAATTTTATATTAACTTGATGCATTGTAAAAAATTAGTGTGATTTTCTATTTTAAATCTATACAAGTTTAATGCAAAGCATGAAATGGGGCTAACAATTGTGATACTTCTTTCTCTTGTTAAAATACACTATATCAAGTTGGTATGAATTTGTGGTAAAATTTCCCCTAATTTGAGACATTACATCAGGTTAGTGTGATTTTTTGCTTTAATTTTATACTAACTTGATGCATTGCATCAATTCAGTACAATTTTTTGTTTTAAATCTATACTAACTTGATGCAATGTATCAAGATCTTTTATATTTTATTACATTTTTGTTCTCCATTGATGTAGTGTATCAAATGGATATAATAGTTATATAGATTTCATACCAACTGATGTATTGCATCAACTGGATAGTTTATTTTATAGTTGTTTACTTCTACTTGAAGAACTACATCATGTTTATATTTTTTGGAAAAAAAATCTTTTACTTTTCACTAAATTTCTTATTCAACTGATATAATATATCAATTTGTTAGAATTTTTATTATGTTTTTTATATCTATGTGGCATGATGTATTAATTCTTTTGTATTTGGTAATAGTTTTATTCTTTCCTTGATGCATTTTATCATATTGGTTTGAATTTTGTGTAAATATTGTATTAGTTTGATGTATTGCATCAACTCTCATTCTATTTTTCTACAATTTTATTCTTCATTTGATATAATGTATCGAGTTACAAATGTTGTGTTGACTACAGAATGTACATTAAGCTTTGTAGATATTTTTTATAGTTTCATCATGCACTTGAAGCACTTCATCAAGTTTATATGTATTTTGAGTGAACTTTCTATAATTTCTTTTTCAATTTTATATAGTGCATTGAGTTGTGAGCGTAAATGAAAGTACTTAGCTTGAACTTCATAGCATGAATAAATTGAACTTTGATACTATAGAATTTTTTACTAATAGTTCATGCATTGAATCAAATAGCTGACTTCTATGCTCCTCTTTTCATTGAGAATTTTTCCTCTTTCCTAAGAGTTTATATTTTACTTTATATTAGTGAGGTACTCAATGCAATGCATCAATCTCTTTAGATATTTCTACAAGTTTTATTGAATGTATCATGTTTAATCTATCTTATGTAATAATTCTTACATCTTGTTGTTGATTATTAGCCATTAGCTCAAACTTTCACAATGTTTCACTAGCTTCATATTGTGTATCGCCTTTTTTCTCTTTTTGTGATCATGGGACAAGACTCAAGAAGAGATTAGAAAGAAGTCCAAGAAGATGCAAGAGTGTCCTCTTAAAGACAATACCTCCAGTCCATTTGATTCTCCTCCCTCCACTATTATGATGAAGAAGGGTAGCAAAGTTTAACTTGAGAAAGGTGGTAAGAGAGATCTTGGTGGCAAATTGGGTAAGCCACTAAAGTATCAAACCTCTTGCAAGAGAGCACTATTTCTAGGTGGTTCCTCTACTAGACAAAATAAGACCACACAAGAATCAAGGAAAAAGAATAATGAAGGACCTAAGAACCAACCCTTAGGTGTTCAACAACCGCCTCCTCTACTATCAAAGTCCTTATATATAAAATAAAAACCTGAACAAGAGCCAAAAGTACGTAAAATTCTTTAGATCTGACTCTTTGACATTAGATTTTAGTTCTAATAGTGAGGAGTCAATGTGGCCAAGCAAACATTTTGATTTATTGAGAAGCCACCACAAGCTAGGGTATCTCTTCTTGCAAGCTGAAGAGCCTTGAACAAAGGATGCCACACAAGAGTATCAGAATCTTGAATGGTGTTTATCATATCTTTCCCAAGGAAATCTCATTTTGTGCCTTCCAAGAAATCGTGGTTCAAAGATGCTATCAACTGACAAGCCAAAGCAATGTGGAAAGGTTATGTCATGTGATTATGTAGATCCAGATAGCTCCATGGTTTATTTGATAGTTTCTAATGGCTCAATGGTCCAGGATTTTGGCTTGGATGAAACAAAATTAGTTAAAACTCAGTGTAGTGTAGGGCCTTTGAGAGATGAAATTCAATAAGAAGAAAATCTTATTGTGGCATTGTCTTCCTTTATCCAAGGCACTGTATTGTCACATGTACCTATGTCTCAAAAGTCTACTCAAGCCAAAGAGACCTCTCGTCCTACAAAAATCAAGACTAGTGATAGAGAAGATAGTAGACCTATGAAAAAGAATATGAGTCCACCAAGGCCAGTATCTCCATCAAAGAAAATCCCACAAAAGAAATCTAAGAATAAGGTCAAGTCCTAGTGTTGATTCCGAGGAGTTAAAGGATGAGTCAACTATTAAAGAAGATGAACACATAATGCTAGGTGGGGAGCTTGAATAAGGTATCTTACCTTCAAAATAAAATATTCTTAGAATATATATAAGAGAATATAAGCTTATCAAAGATAATTTGATCTCCCTTCTAGTCGTGCAAATACATCCTTGTCGCAAGGAATACGCACAAGAGTTCGTGAAAGTCACTTGCCACAGGGACACTTTGTGAGATGGGAGCAAAGAATGACGAAGAGTACTCAACACAAGATAATTGCCCAGAAGAAGAAGTTTAAATACAATGCAAATGTAAAAACATACTTATTGATTCAAGATACATGCTCGAAAAGTTTCTTAATCAAGGGAAGTTAAAGGATAGTGTAGTTAAAGGATATGTTCATGGCATATCATAATCACATGGCAAAATCAAGAAGTCTTTCAAAGCTTCTCTCTTGAAACATGGGAGCCATGCTTCTCTTTTATGTCATAGGTATCCAAAGAAGTTCTCTTTACATTGATGCTAGTTTCAATAGTGAGGTTATTATTAACAACAATTGGTGGCTCCTATGACGATAGTCAATCACATCAGCATGGAGGATTCTTCATGCGCAACCTTTTCTTCGCTACATATCCACCTGTTTGTAGTGAGGTACATTGCCAAATATATAAAGTAGATGACGACATGGCACAATTTTCTTCTCTCAAGGCTATATGAAGCTACCTTTTGCTGCATTCAAAGAGAAGGTCATAATGATGTCAACACTAACAAAGGCAGGTTACTCATATTGATGCTCTTGTTAGTGGACCAGAAGAACCAATTGTATGGTCGCCGCCACCACCAATTGTACCTATCAAAGTGACATTAAAGGTTACTCATATTGATGCTCTTGTTAGTGGACCAGAAGAACCAATTGTATGGTCTCCGCCACCACCAATTGTACCTATCAAAGCGGAATTAATGTCGGGTAATCACATTAACATCATCACTACACGATCCACAGTATTGCAGAGGGAGAGCCTCTAGAAGTTGAAGAGATTCTTGCTTGTCATGCTTTTTCAGCTTTGTCCATGTAATCTTCATAAGTTTGAGGTTTTAAATCTCGAGTGAAGAGAAGCCAAGGGATAGCTCGGATGGCAGCGATGATGAGGATGCCTACTACCACATGCTTCTTGTTGTCGCTGTAGAGGTAGTTGTCCAAGTCACTGTGGGATTTGTTGCCGCCATTGCTCGTGATGTTCCTCTTCTATAACCGGTTTACTACCAATATTTGCCAAGAATTGCGTGGTGGGGGGACTTGCTCAAGATGCTACACCAAATACACACAGAATGCACAAGGAGAAGCTCACTCAAGAGACAAGAAGAGAGATGGAGGCCAAAACGTTTTCTTGCTGGTTTCTTCTTCTTCTTCCACACTCTTTACAATGTACACAAAGTATAAATAAGATACAACATAAAGGAAAGTGGCCTACTAAGTCAAACAATGCCTAACCGACTACACTAGTCGACTGGCGCTATAACTATGCCAGCTGTGTAACTAGGTGTAACAACCCGAATATAATAAGTAATGAGTCACTGGCCATGTGAGAGTCATAATGACCATCGACGTGCTAAGTGTAGACGTGTGGACCCATCTAACCAGGCGTTCCATTATCAATGCCCGCATGTATTGAGCTTGTTATCTCAACACTCCCCCTCAAGCTCAATTGCATCTCTGCAACTCCAAGTAAGCTTCGAAACTTTTGAAGCTTCTCTGTACCCAATGCCTTCGTGAAGATGTCAGCTATCTGATCCTGTGTGCTGACATACACCAAGTCAATCTCACATGCTAGTACCTTCTCTCTCAGAAAGTGGTAGTGTACCTCAATATGTTTTGTTCTGGCATGGAACACAGGGTTCCTAGCCAACTGTATACTGCTCATGTTGTCACAATAAATGACAACTGGACCTTCCAGCTACACATCCAAATCAGCCATTAACTTTTGTAGCCATATTACCTCACATGCTGCAATAGCAGCACCTCTATTCTCAGCCTCTGTACTCGACAAAGCAACTGTAGATTGCTTTTTGCTGCTCCAAGCAACTGTTGCACTATCAAGAGAAAACATGTATCCACTCCAAGCAACTGCTGCACTACCAAGAGAAAACATGTATCAGCTGGTAGATCTTCTATCAGACATACTACCAGCCCAATCTACATCTCTGTATCCAAACACCTGTACATCTGTACCTGCCTCATAGAAAAGTCCATAATGTAATGTGGACTTCACATATCTCAATATGCATCTGACTGCATCCAAATGTGGCTTTCTAGGTACTTGCATAAACTGACTCACAAGACCAACAACATAGCTCAAGTCTGGCCTTGTAATGGTCATGTAGATCAAACTCCCCACTATCCTCCTGAACATAGTAGGGTCTTCTATCTCATCCCCAACATCAGCACTCAACTTTACGTTCTACTCCAACAAGACTGAAAGTGGTTTGCATGCTGTCATACCATACTTAGACAACATATCCAAGCCATATTGTCTTTGGGACAGCCATATATGATCATCACATCTGATCACCTCAATGCCAAGGAAGTATCTTATCTCACCTAAATCCTTCATCTCAAACTTCTTCTTCAAAAAATCCTTGACTTCAGCAATCCCACTATCACTATCACCTGTAATAATCAAGTCATCCACATAGATGACTATGATGACCAAACCTGCATCTCCCTTTTTCACATAAAGTGAGTGATCAGCATCAGAAACATAAAAGCCAATATTGACAAGATACTCTTTGATCTTGTCAGACCATGCTCTAGGTGCTTGCTTGAGCCCATAGAGCGCCTTCTTCAACCTGCACACATACTTGGGTTCATAACCTGCTGGCTGATCCCTATACACTTCTTCCTACAAATCACCATGCAAGAAGGCATTCTTCACATCCATTTGCTACAACCTCCAATCTTTGGTTACTGCCAAAGCAATCACACATCTGACAGTTGCCATCCTAGCAACTGGACTGAAGGTTTCATCATAATCCATGCCATATGTCTGGGCATAGCCTTTTGCAACCAGCCTAGCTTTCTACCTATTAACAGAACCATCTGCATTGTGCTTAATCTTATAAACCCACTTACATCCAATAGCTTTCTTGCCCTTCGGCAAAGATACTAGATCCCAAGTCTTATTGGCCTCTAATGTAGCCATCTCCTCATCCATTGCTGCATCCCAATGAGTATGACCAACAGCATCCTCAAAACAAGTGGACTCAACATCCTCAACTAGTTTCACCATATAAGCATAATGGTGAGCTGCATAACCTTCAAAACCAGATCTTTTAATAGGGTATCTGACCCTGCTAGATCTGCGTACCACCGGATCACTCAATGGAGCCTTTACATTATTATGAGCTCTCTGTACACCTGGTGTCCTCACTGAAGGAATGTCAAGCTCATCATCCAAGATCTCTGAGCCACTGGAGTCTCCATCAAGAACTGCATCAATGCCTTCTGACACTTTACTCTTTCCTTTGTCTTTACATGTAGTGCTACTAGATGCACCTGAAGATGTAGAGGTACTCCTTAGTCTCCCAGACCAAGGACTACTAAATGATGTCTCTGGTCCACTAAGAGTCCGTGATTCTTGCTTTTCAGCCTGCACATGAGTGTCATGATCATCATCATCATCCAATACATCACCACTAGATGCATACCAACTGCTCATTTCATCAAAGATATCATCCCTGCTCACTCTGAACTTACATGTGACAGGGTTATAACAGCGATACCCTTACTGCTCTAAAGAGTATCCAATAAAGACACACTTTTCAGCCTTTGGATCTAGTTTCTTCCGCAACTCATCTGGCACATGAACATACGCAATGCAGCCAAACACTTTCAAGTGTGAGACATCAGGCTTCTTACTTATAAAATATTCTTCAGGGGTCATACCATGAACTACAGCTGTGAGATTTTTGTTCATAATATAAACAGTAGTATGAATAGCCTCAGACCAAAACTGCTTCATTCTGTCGTGAAGACGATGCATAGTTTCCTTGCTACAACTTACCACAGTGAATATCATCTTTCTTAGCATAACATTGGGCTGCAATATGACCTGTTTTGCCACAGTAGTGACACACAATACCAGAGTTGTTAGAGCCTCTGTTCTGCCATCCACCTCTTCCTCTAAAGCTCCCCCTGCCTCTAAAGTTACCACGACCTGCTGAAACTTGCATATCGCCAAATTGCTGATTCAATCTTTTTTGCTGGTTGTCACTACCACGGCCTCTTGAAGAGAACCTGTCACGTCCCCTTCCTGAACTGGAGTAGAAAGCTTGGACTTGTTCACTACTTTTTTCAGATGTCTCACTCTGCATGTTGATCTCTTCAGTGATCATAAGGGAGACCAACTCATCGAAATCTGGAAATGGCTTTCTAACATATACGGAAGTTACAAAAGACTTCCAAGCCTTTTCATTGTTAAGTCCACCCAAGGTAGACGACACTAAATCATCATCATCGGGCATTGCATCAATCGCTGCCAAGGCATCTGCAATGCTCCTTACCTTCAGTGCATACTCATTGATAGACATCTTCCCTTTCTTCAATGTATTCAACTCTTGCTTGAGTTGAATCTTTCGTGCCTTTGTATTTACAAAAAACATACTTTCAAGTATGGTCCAAGCTACATATGAATTCTCTGCATTTCTAATGTGTCCTAGCATATTATTATCAATTACTCCAGACAACCAATACATGACCTTCTTGTCTTTTACATTCCATTCCTTCCCTACCTTTGTCTCTTCTGCAATTAGAGGATCACTTACCTCTGGCTCCTTTTCTTTACTTGAAACAAACTCGTAGAGGCCTTTTCCAATAAGAAAGTTCATGACACGGAACTTCCATGAAGGATAGTTGTTCTTGTCGAGCTTCTCAATGATGGGGCTTCCACTGTTCTCTGCCATTATCATAAAATTAATACTAACAGCAAGCAAATCTTCTGCAACCCTCGACATGTAGTGCACAGCAATACACCAGACATCCTTTTTCACTGTCCGCTCAACAATACATGCAATCTGCAACACCCAGTTTGCAGACAAACCTTGTGTTTACTCGTTGGTAAACACCTTTGAACCTACAGATTTGAAATATGTAACCTATCCACCCACTTTCGACCAATACAGTCGAAGTCACAGTGTACCCTGAAACTGATGTTCGCAACCTTGCGGCTCTAAAACGGGGCCTGAAACGGCCTCAGATACCCAAAATAACTGCGGGAAAGCCATAAAGGGCTAATCTGCAGAATACATGGCACTCTTCGCGCACACCAAATCTCACTACAATCTAAGATTTTTGCTCGACCCTGCTTCCGGTGCCTCCACAGGCACTATCCAAGAGAGAGAGTGGAAGAATGGGAGAGCTTCTTACCCGCGACTTGCTTGCTCGAACCTTGCTTCTTCTCCTTCGCTTTAGCCTTCGAAATCAACCTCTCTCAGTGGCACGGCTCTGATACCATGTCAAGAATTGCGTGGTGGGGGGACTTGCTCAAGTTGCTGTGCTGAACACACACAGAATGCACAAGGAGAAGCTCACTCAAGTGAGAAGAAGAGAGATGGAGGCCAAAATGTTTTCTTGCTGGTTTCTTCTTCTTCTTTCACACTCTTTACAATGTACACAAAGTATAGATAAGATACAACATAAAGGAAAGTGGCCTACAAGGTCAAACAATGCATAACCGACTACACTAGTCGACTGGCGCTATAACTATGCCAGCTGTAACTAGGTGTAACAACCTGAATATAATAAGTAACAAGTCAGTGGCCATGTGAGAGTCATAATGATCACTGACATGCTAAGTATAGACGTGTGGACCCATCTAACCAGGCGGTCCATTATCAATGCCCGCATGTGTTGAGCTTGTCATCTCAACAATATTAGACCAAATTCCTGAAGGGACAATAGGTTTCTTTTTGTTGAAGTCACCCTTTCAACACTGCTGAAGTCTACTTGCTATCGCGGATATATTCAAGAGTTTTACTTCACAATTATCCATGATAGGAGTAAACGGATTTTGGATCATTGATATATGTCGGACACTACATCTTTCGTTCGATCCTATGCATGGCCTTGGAAGAGTCACCATGGGAAGCCATGGCACAGCAGTCGGTGCCTTAGTCGTCTACTCTCCCCTCTTCTACATCTGCATGACTGTCGGCTGGCTGGTCAATTGGCTCCTTTGCCTGAGGCTCATCGAGAAATCCAAAGGCCTCTTCAATGTGCATGGCTGCGTGGACGCCGTGAGCGCTATGAGTGACGAGTACACCCTCCGGCTCCGTCAGGTTGTCCACGAGTTGCAGGCGGCGCATTCCTATGCGTGCCTCATCTTCTTCGACATCGTTGCTGCCTACGTCCACATCCGATCAGCCTCTTCTCCATGTTGCTTGCAACTATCCTCCCCCCCATCTTTTAAGCTTGACGGCCCTTCTCGTAATCATCACTCTCCCAATCTGGAGCACGTAGCTAAAAAAGCTTAAGAAAAGATTTTGCTTATCTTTTCTGTTGTCTTGGCGTCAATGCTTACATTTAAAATGCCTCCACCATAGCAGCCAGAAAAAGCTAGCATATCAGGTTTAAATCTTAAGTGCAAAGCAATGCATCGGCTACTCTATTCACCAATAAGCTGCCCATGTTAGCAATTCACCTTTTTGTTTCGTCAACTCTGCGTGAATTTTCTGATGAAAAAAATATAGAATTTCTCCGATTCTAGAATGCCAAATCTCTACCCACCCATCTAGCCACCTCAAACTCTCCTCCATGCAATGCAATTTATCTTCTATCAGATATAGAAATAAGCTCCCTCCTTCATATCCTCAGTTTTCTTCGACTTCGAGGACATCATCATCTCTTCAATTAGGCATGCGTCCTTCTCTTGTTTTGCATGCATGTGTTCCTCTCAAGCACATATTGGCTCTTTACTAGGGTCCCTGATAGTTTGATCTTGGACCATTGCCTTCAACATTTGATGCATTTTAAGGTAATAATGGCCAAGCAAGAGCTAATAGAGTTAATGTTGATACCTTCCAAGCTTCAAAACTTTTGTCACCCATGCTCCCAATAGTTTGGCCTTCAAATGACATGTATGCTGATAATCTTTGAAGAAGAGTTTGGTGACAACCGAGCATCTTGGGGCTGCAATCGTTTGATTTTCACATGATGATATGGACATGGACTCCCATGTGAACAATGTCCCCTCAATAATATTTAATATACTAAGGATCTTCCAAGCTAAGCCCACTGTTATTTGGCATGCTCCATATATGTTGTAATGTTTTGATTTTTTTTCAATTAAAACTAGTTCTTGAAAAATAGTAATAACATCAACGTTTTGCTTGTAACCTCAGATAGTTGCTAATGTAGCATTAGCCATGTTACTACATCAACTTCCAACTTCAATCTTTAACTCTTGATGTGGAAACTGACATGATCCACTGGTAGAGTGCTACGTGCCTTTGAAATCCATGACTTGTGCTTTGGGTAAATCACTTCAACAAGTGTTGCAATAAAATGTGCCCTATTAAGATTATGCTTTTTTAATTTAAAAAACTTTGTGCCCAATCATTCATGGTTTGAAAAATATGCAATGTTGGATCCATGTTATGCAATCAATCAAACAATGTCCACACAAAAATTATGAATGCATTGAAGAATTGTGCCTAGCCTAACTACAGGTGCTCATGCATCATGTAAAAATGCAAACAAAAACACACACAAAAAAATTTCATAATGATGATGACTAATGAGTTCAAATTCCTAGCAAAAAACTTCACCCTCAAATTCATAGTGGTGGATGCGCACTCTCACGACGTCATGTCCCCATAGATGAGAATACTTAGCTTAGACCATTAGAAGTGCAAGAACCCATCAAAGGACATGTTAGTAAAACTCGATGGGAAAAATGCAAATAAATCCTTATACCACAGTTGTTCCTTTAGTGGTTATGATGAATCCTTGGTAGCGTCTAGTAAAAGAAAACTTTGACATGTCAAAAATAGAGATATACAACTATTATGTCATAGGTGGCTCACACTCAACTAAAGTAAGAAGATAACTTCTAGAAGAGTATCCTCATACACATCACTTTAAATATGTTGACTGTAAAGTGTAAGTAGGATTGAATTTTAAAGAAGCAAATATTTTGGCATTGGATCACAATAATGACAATTATTTTAGGAGAAGAATGTCCTTCATTGAGAAGATAAGAATTTTCATACAGAATATGAGGAGTATATGCAAAAGTATGGAAATGTAGACATGAATCTTAGAAGACTATGCTTAATAGAGATTGATGTGGTAATTGATGAGAACTCATAGATAGAGGGTTTTTGTAAGTATGTGTCAAAGAGAGAACTAGGGAGAGAGAAAGAGGAGAGAGAAGACTGCACAAGAGAGAGAAAGACTGTAGGAAGAGAGAGAAGAAGAGTAACGAGGAGAGAGAAAGACTAGATTTAGAGAGAGAAAGACAGGGAAGAAGGGGAAGCCATAGAAGCTATGAGCAAGAAGGGAGAGAAAGTTTGTAATTGTATTATTGTGTCAAAAAGATGTGTAAAATTACATGTCCTCTCCTTTTATACCAATGTCAGTGTGACATGGCATAATATCAATATTATTTACACTAATTCCTTATTCTCAGCTTCTTACAATCCATCCCCACTCAAAATGAAGTTTTTGTCCTCAAAAACAAAGATCGGACTTATTGGTATAGCCAAGTAGTGGACTGTAGAGTACAACTCTATACAACATTGCAAGTGGTAAAAGGAAAGATTACCTAATATTCAAGAGTAGTACTAATCTATGCAGAGGATCAAGGTCAGCCTGTAGCCACCCGGATCAAAAGGGAAAGTGGTATCAGTGCCATGCATTGGATCAACTTTCATAAGGTCAAAGTCAAGTATAGCTAGAAGCATGATCAGCATGGTGGTATTCACTAAATCTTCCATAAGCCTCTCAGGCATCACCATGCTCTGTAGGACTGAAGCATATGCGACTAAAATCACCATTGCATAGACTGCATCAACCCCTAAGTGCTGTATATTCATGGACCCTGCATTCTTAGTGATGTCCAAGCATTTAAACTGCAGGTCTGTGGATTGGCGGGGCTCCCGCATGGGGTCATGATCATCCAAATCCACATGCTGCCCATGATCTGCTTTCTTGAACTGAGATTCTTGTTGTGGACCCATACCAAAATGGTCTTCAACAAGATCTTTTCCATCCTTCGCATCATAATATTCAAATACCAAGAGTATTTTGGTCGTCTTTGCCTTGCATGTGGCTTGGTGATTACAAGATAGTGGCTTAGCACATCGATAGCATAAGCCCGCAGCATGCAGTTCTCGTATCGTATCACTAGTAAGGTGTCTAACGCGTTTAGCCTTAGATAGCAATTTACACACCTGCTCATCACCATTGGTCAGCTCTATAATAGTTATGACATACTACTCATAGTCATCTTGCTGCTCATGTACAACAGATGCTTGTCCATGCTCATGACCCTAATGCTCATGCTGTCCATACCGCATATGGTGATAATAGCCCTGTTGCGCATCAGAGGGATAGTTTGGTTAAGCATATGCATTTTCTTCCACTGATGTTTGCTGCTCATGTACATAAGCATGTTGCCTTTGATCATTGATCCCACAGCATTGGTCATGATGTCCATAATCTCTATGAGAATGCATGTCACAAAAATGTTCATGCTGCTGTCCAAATACATCTATTTGCTGTTGCCTACTACCAAAACTTTGATCATATTGTATCAGATCTCTTGCGGAGCTTGAAACACCTTTTGGATTGGTGGAAGACATCAGAATTCCTGTGCCACATAATGCCCGCAAAGAATAAGTACTTTAGATGTTAGCAACGGCGATGAATCTTCTCTTTTAGGCAAGATCAGCTGTCATTTACACGGCGAGAAATGCGAGCTCAACGCCATCAAGTTACCACAAGATCAGGTGATTGTTGTGGCCAAGATAAACGATCCAGACATCTCCTGTGACTTATGTCTATCCTTAAAGACTTTCGAGCAGACGCCAAATGCGATAGCGTGCAAAGATCTGGTTATCTATCATCACAAGCACCGCCTGCAGAAAGAAACAAGAACCACCTGGTTGTGATGCTCACAATGAGTGATGTTCGGAGGAGCCTTGAGACGACAGCTGTAGAGCTTGATGAAATAGAGACCCACCAGCACCAGATCGCTCAGCACACACACTCCGAGATGCGCAAGAAAAAACGAAATAAACTAGCCATAAGGCTACTCCTCATGAAGCTCATGCAACAAAGAACCTTTGTCCCACACTTTGGCAATGAGAAATGTTCAGCTAAGAGAGGTATTTGGGAATTTCTTGACAGCCACCATGGAAGCTTTAGCTAAAAGCTTGAAAGAGAGAGAAGAGAAGCTCTCTTTTGAAAAGTAACTGTAGTTGTTAACCATCCTTTACACTAGTTACCTTCATTTTTGCATGAAGTTTGATGACGTCCTGCCATTTAAGCCATTATCCGCCATATCTGACCTTGGATATCTCCAGATGTAGTCTCTTACTAACTGTAGATGATCTGCAGCACTCCACCAGTCACTGTCTTGTACCATTTTTGTCTGAAATTGATTTTGAAATAGGAAAATGGGACTGAAAATGAAAGAAAAGAATGGATCAAAGACTCAAGCTCTGATACCACTTGTCAGAGAGAGAACTAGGGAGAGAGAAAGAGGAGAGAGAAGACTGCAGAAGCGAGAGAAAGACTGCAGGAAGAGAGAGAAGAAGAGTGACGAGGAGAGAGAAAGATAGGAAAGAAGGGGAAGCCATAGAAGCTGTGAGCAAGAAGGGAGAGAAAGTCTGTAATTGTATTATTGTGTCAAAAAGATGTGTAAAATTACATGTCCTCTCCTTTTATACCAATGTCAATGTGACATGGCATAATATCAATATTATTTACACTAATTTCTTATTCTCACCTTCTTACAGTATGATCAAATGTTCCAACTTTCATTTAGAATGGGTCAAATTTGGGATTTACAAGATCAAATATTCTACATGTGGGAAGATAAGCAATTAAAAGGTGAGAAGTTGAAGAAGGCTAAGGACGATGCAAATGTAACTTTGAAGGGAGAGTCTAAGAAGATAGATGTGACCATTAAACAACTTTGTTGGTGATATAAAGTTGTTACCATGGTACCATGGCTTTCTCTTCAAGATGTGAAGGATGAGAGGATACTTATATCCACCTTATCTAGGGCAATAGCAAAGGAACTCTCCTTAGATGAGATGGTCAATGAGCTAAACTTGTAAGTTTTCTTTTCAATATATTTAACTTATTTTATAGTCTACTCTTTCAATTACTAAGAAAATACTTCTGTTTGTAAACATAAAATTTATATGAAAATACAAGAAACCATGGCAAAGCATCTCAATTGTTATTCATGGAATGAAGTTACTCATGAATATCCAGAGTCCAGCTCTATGAATGTGCTAAAAGCCTTCTTCTTAACATTCAAGGATTGGGTAAGTATCGATGCTTCTTATCTTGAAATATAACTTATTTGTAGTGTATAAAGAGCAACATTTTTCTTTTTTGTTAAAGAAACTAGGCAAAGTCAAAAGAAATGGAAAAGGACAAGCCACATTTCAAGGTGATGATTGCCCTCCATAGTTCTTAATCTATTTGGAGAGGGCAAAGTAAGAGAGATCACCCAGATTATTAAAGGAGCAACATGTAGCACAACTAATGATGTGGAGATGCACTCTTTCGATCATCCACAATGTCCACTATAGGAGTTATGTTACAAAGTTATTCATGGTGTTGTGAATGACTTAAATAAATTGGTAGATCCATATTAGTTTACCCTTGCAATTGTAGATATACCATATGGATTTAATATGTCAGGACCTACTAATGATGATAAGGCTTTCACATTCAAAGAAGTTTCGCAAATATTCAAGAAAATAACAAATTCTCCATTGTTTAGATTTGTTATCTTCCATAATACACACCAACCTAGTAATGTGGCACTTACTTTTAGAAATGAATTACATGGAGGAAAATCTTTCATTTTGTATAATTTCTTTACTCTCTACCCAAAATCATTTATGCTCTTGTATATGTTGATATTTTTATATGCTAAAGCTAAGTATCATTTTATGTAAGGAAAAGACAAATATTAACCACACATCTCAAATATTCACCTAATTTAACCTTTGTAGGTTGCTCAATGGATTCATTGGATGTGTCTTCATGCTTTGTCTGAAGCAAGTAATTCAAGTATTTTAGAATATTTGAAGAAATCTTAAAACTCATTGAGTCCAATTGAGTACTTCATACTTCTATCCTCTCATTGGTTTCGTAATAATGGTGAAGGTTGGCTTATGATTTTGATGTAAACTTGTCTACCAAGCATTGCTTTGAGATGATCACGGTAGGATATTGGGATGAAGTAGAGAAGAAAAGAGTCAAAGCACATGCAACTAAGAAAAATATCACAAGAAAACTAAAGTATGTGGATTATAGCAAGTCTACAATGAACTTATATCAAAAGCCACCAAGATTGATCAATAGATTGCTTAACTTATTTTTAGTACAAAATGATTGGGTGCTTGATTTATTTTCAAGGATAGGTACGTATATAGTTTTTCTACTAAGAAGAAATAACTAAATTTCATAACAAAGATATATATAGTCCTTGGTAATTAAATAATATATTTAAATTGTAGATTCTGAAAGGAAGACATTGTATTATTGTGGAGAAGGATAACCTTCAACAAGTGGCATTTGTTAAAATATGAATTCAAGTTGTTCTTGAATTGTTAGATGAGGATCAATAAGTATGTGCAAAGTTCACAACAAACATTGACAAAGTCATGCTTGCATCTAACGATCCCATGCCTCCTCTATCTTGAAGACAAACAAGTTGTGGATGTATAAGACAAGCTATTTTTTGTATTAGATCACTATAGGTTTGTAGATGAAAACAAATTTCACTTTTCTTGAAGTAGGTCTCTCAATCTCTCATATTTTTTTGTATTTTACAGCTAACCATTTACCAAAGTGTACTAGCTCATACTAATATACTCAATAGTTTATGTTTGGATATTATAGTTTATATATATATATTTCTAATATAAAATATTATAAATATATAAATATATATTTAATTGTAATGCATATAAAATAGTACTTATAGATTTACTAACTTATACTAAGATTTGAAAAGTTTAGTTTTCATATTTTGTCATACAAGATTATTGTGTAGATATTGATTTTTATTTGATAATCTAAAGCTTTACTTATGCAAAAGCAAGTTGAGAGTATATTTTTGAAATGATAGCATGTTAATGGTCTTTTTTATTGATCAAAGATATGAATTGCTTAATGATTGGATACTTTGGTAAGTATTTATAATAAGATCTTTCTTGTCAATTAAGCAATGAATATTTTTACATTAATTTTTTTAGTTTCAAGATAATTATAATGTACCAAGTTTAATTAATCATTACATTTATAAAAAAATTATATCATGTAAATTTCATAATATCAAGATACTAGCTTTTTTATTTTAAAAATCATTTGAAATTATCTAATTTTTAAAGCAAAGTCATTTCACCATACTAGTTTTTATTTAGAAATGCATCAATTAAATATTCTAGAAAGTATATGCTATTTTTTACCTAATTTTTCAAAAAATAGACATTTTCTCAAGTTTTTTGAGAGAATCTAGGGGAATCTCCTAAGGAAAAACATACAACTTAATGAAAAGATTTGCAACTATGTTTTGATTAAAGAGATGGTTGAGGACAAGCAAATAGAGATTGTTAAGACTTTCACTAACGAGCATCCTACAAATGTAGTCATTAAAAGTCTCTCAGTATTACACCTTTCTTAGGAAGATGATGGGTGTAGTGTAAAATCACATCTTTCCTCATCCTATCGTATTCTATATATGTATTATACCTTTTTCTTTTTTCTTTTATTCCTCACTCAAACACATTCATTTTTAATTAAGATATCCTTAGAGGTAAAGGTATCTATGCCTTAAATACCTTGTATTTACTATGTATACTATACCTGTACACCTATACATTGCAAGTGCCAGCAGACCATCATTGTTACTTTATTCTTTATTTTTTACATGATAAGAGAATAAGAAAAGACAAGTCACACATTGTGACTGTTGGAGTTCCCACATATTGGTCTCTTTCCTCTTTGCTTGAACCTCCATAACTATTGCTTCTACTCATGCTTCAACTTTGTCTTCATCTTTCAAGTTTGTCTCTCTCATGTTGATCAATGAAGAGATCAACATGAAGGATGAATCATCTCAAATATGTGGTGAATAGATCCTCAGGTAAGTTACTCATGAATATATGTGTGCATCACGTGGGCTCAAAATAAGGTTATTTTAAAATACCATTTTTATATATTTTTTACATATAGAATGGTGTAATATAAATTGGTTATTTATAAATTGAATAGAAAATGGTTATGTTTTATTTAGGAAAAATTTACAGATAAGGATATTTATAAATAGGCCTTGAACAAACATGATGTAGAGGATATACATATAGTAACTTCCTTGAGAATAGATCTTAGCATTTAAATCAAGTTGAGAAAGGATATTTTTTAAATCCCCTTCAAGAGATCGTGGTATAGATCGTGATAATGGTAATGAGAAAAATAGATTCAATCAATAGTTTGCTAACATATAGGTTTTGAAAGACCATCGTAATTCTCAAGGCAGCAAGGGGAGCCCTAAAGAAAGAGTTGGATGGAAAAAGCGAAAGTTCTAGCAATTTCGATATTATCTATGATCATTATTGTGGAAGAATATGTCATATTATAGCCCATTGTCTTAATAAAAATAATGCATTTCGTAGTGGAAAATGGTAGTAAGGAAGTTATGCATCATCTTCAAGATAGAATGATAAAAAACATGAGTGGTTAGCTCTCATGTTGTATATAGTAAATAGTGTTACAAGAAAGGGGGCATGTGATGATATATGACATTGTTTTAATAAGAAAGATAACATTTGCAATGCCAAATTATAGTAAGGAAATTATGTATCATCTTTAAGATAGAATGATAACAAACATGACTGGTTAGCTATCATGTAGTATATAATGAATAGTGTTAGTACAATAAAGGGGTTATGTGATGATATATGACATATCGATTTAGGTGTATCTAGTCATATTGAAAGGTTTGGAGAAATGGAGAATTTAAAGAGTTAAGATTATGTAGAGACATGTGACGATTCATGTCGCATGATCTCACACATTAAAAAAGTTTCTTTGTCCTTGCATGATGATCAAACAAAGTGTTTGTTTGATCTTTTACATATGTCATCTATCACAAATAATTTGGTACCCATTGGTCAAATTGTAGAGTAAGGATTGCAAGTTAGATTTCATACAAAGGAGAAAGTAGATTTTGCCACATATTTATCTTGGGTGCTAGAATTCCTTCTATAAATGCTACCATATATGCTAAAGGAAAATATATAGTTGTAGGCATTGAATTATGGCACAAATACATTAGACATGCAAAATTTTAAAGGCTAAAATTAATATAGTCCAAAGGATTAATTAGAGGTTTACTTGCATTCACAGTTGTAGAATGACATAAAATTTATAAAATATTTTAGTTTGGAAAGCAAGCAAGGTCATCACTTTTACATGATAGAGATGTAAGTAAGAATATACTTGATGTTGTGCATACAGATATTTGGAGCTCTATCTAGAATGTATTTCTTGGTGGTAGTAAGTATTTTGTTACATTCATTGATGATTGCTCTAAAAAATTCTAGGTATATTGCATGAAGAAAAGGAGCAAAGTGTTTGAGCATTTCAAATCTATTAAGGTTGTTGTTGAAACAGAAGCATGCTTGAGAGTTAAGCGGTTGAGGTGAGATAGAGGGAAAAATTTCCTCTAATAAGTTAAATGACTTTTTAAGATTTGATGGGATAAAGCAATTGCTCACATGTAGATATAACCCACAACAAAATGGGATTGTAGAAAGAAAAACATGAAAATTGCAGAAGTTACATGAGCATTGATGACTAAAGAGAATATACACAAACAATTTTGGTGAAGGATTGTTCATATTAGTATCCACATTATGAACAAGTCTTTGATAGCTTCAGTTCATGCCATGACTCTTGAGAGTGTTTTACATGCAAGGACAAGGAGGTTTTGAATAGGTCCTATATATAGAAAAACACTTGGAATGTAGGAAATTCTCTAACTTTTCCTAGGTACGTGTATATAGATTCCTTATGTATAACTAGGAAATTACTTTCCCTATAGACCATGCTAGGGATTCCTCTGCATGCATGTATGAACTCCTTGTATATAACTAGGAAATTTATTTCCCACATCTTAAACTAGGATTTATAGGTCATATGACTAGGGAATTTAATTTTCCACATCTTAAACTAGGGATTTGTATGTCATATAACAAGGGAATCATGTTTCCCATACAACATAGTAGGAAATTCTAGGCCACATAACTAGGAAACTCGATTTCTCACATTTCATATTGGGAAATTAAAAATAGCCATGTATATACTTCGTGCAAAATTACAAATAGTTAATGGGAAATGGTTGCCAAGAAAAGTAGGCCTAAAATAAGTAGTCACTTAATAATATAACATTGCTTCTCATCCTTTTTTACAAAATTTTGCAAAACTCTTCTCTTTACTTCTCTAAAAATTAATGGGTGATGCACCATCACTTTAAAGCTAATTATGTTAATCAATATTTAATGTTGGAGAACCATGTGACCGAGCTCAACTCTTATGGAAATTAGGAACCAACTGTAGTGTGCCATTTGTACATATTCTTCAACAAATTTTATACATGTGCATTGTAAAAAGAGATGAAATTAATCTCACAAAAAAGATAAATGTCCTAAAATAAGCATTAATATACTAAGTCCACCTCTGAAAATTTTCAATACAACTAGCCTTCAAAGAAACGTATTAAAACTTATAGTTATGGTTATTCAAATAGCATGATATATTAAATGATCCCTTTCATGAGTCGATCTTCACAACTAATCATGACGTTTTTAAAAATGGGTTTCTCTTCTCCTCCCTCTCTCTTCCATGCAAATCTTTAACTTGAGTGTTTTCTCTGTTGTGTTTTATAGTTGCAGGTTTTGCATCTCTGATCCTTTGCATTTTTATCTCTGCTCATGTCACCCCTCTCTTAGTGCAAGTGTTACGGCCCTAATCTTTGGCGGTTCTATCCCCCTCCTCTTCTTTGACTACTCTCCACTGTTTTATTTTCTCAAATTGAAATAGATTGTGCAATGCAAATTCTAGTTCGAATCAGGGTATTATGACCAAAACTACATGCATCTTCAAATCAGAAATCTTGCTCCAAGGCTTCAGCAATTCAACAAGGCAGTGAATGATCGCCACTCCACACCGTGTCTGCCCTACTTCACATGTGATTTTTGTTACGTTGGCACACATTACTGACCTACTAATTACAACAGGTTTTCAACTTTTCCCTACTTCATTTCTGATTTTTAGTTAAACTACATTGATAATGACCATTTCAATCCATACAATTACTACAAATCACACTACTACTCTTTTGTATGATTAGTATTGAATAATATTAAGATCAAACACCAAAAGTATTTTCTAAATAAGAATCGTGTATGAAAATTAAATGCAATCTCTATTTCTGTAGCAATGAGATTAGGCACTCACTCTTGAGAATTCAATGTCTTCTTCTTCTTCTCGATTGCTTGATTGACCTCCCGGAGTGCTTGTCTTTTTTGTTGTCCAAGCACTACCTTGCAAATTATAGCTTCACTCTACGTGAATATTGAAAACATGATTTCTTGCAGTGCTGAAAATACTCTTTTTGTTGTGAATATGAAATATATGATTTGTATAATGTTGAAAAAAGTCTCTTAGATGTGAATATGGAATAAATAGTTTGTGCAATGCTTTTATCAATGAGTGCTTTCAAAATACTAGCCTTTCTTTCTATTCTGTGATGCTATATACCTTAAGATTTCGCCTCAAGGCTAAACCTAGCCTTATATTTCTTGTATCCTTCCGTAATATTAGAGCATTTTATCAAGTTCTTATACATTGTATTATACTTTATTATATAGAACTTTCCATTATACTATATTTTCATAGTAAAAGCATTACCATCAGATTATATGGTTACACTCTTTATAGTTTTGCAATAAGCATATGGCTATAAAATACTTACAAATACTCAATATGATTTTTCCATAAGATGTAATTTGATCTTCTAACAACACATATCATGATATTTCATCAATTTATAGATTGGACCATATGGTCAAAAAAATTCTTGCAATATAAGAAGTACTTTTTGTTATTTTATTCAATACAATCTGAGATTTGGCCATGAGGTCAAATATTTTCTTATAATATAATATGTAATTTATGTTATTTTTTCCAATATACTGTGAGATTTTGCCATGTGGCCAAATCTTCTCCTTAAGCTATCTCTTGGCCAAAATAAGAACTCTTGTAGTATCACAATATCTTGTAACCAATCAAGCACTTTGTTCATTTTACTACAAGAATGATATTTTTTCATTTGATCAAATGCTTTCTTATATTATCAACCCTTGCTTACTTCCAAAAGGAAATGCTAGTTTTTACTTAGAATTCCTTACTTTCTATAATTTGGCCATGTGGTCAAATCTTGTCTTACAGCAAACAAACCACTTTTTTGGAATTTGATTCTAAAAACTTAAGACTAAATCTATGGTGGGTTCAATCACATAAATTTTTGGTATGCTAGATTTGGTTGTATGGCAAAATGTTCTAAGAAAAACATCTTTATATTATTTCCACAAAGGAAGACCATGTTCTACTTGGAACTCCTTGATTACCTACTATATTTATAGGAAGTTTTGCCATGTGGTCAAAACTTGTCGTGCAACAAACAAACCACTTTTTTTCCATAAACCATTTCTTTCATTTCAATTTTTCATAACTTCCTATCTATATGTTTACATATAAATATCATATAATTTTACCACAAATTAGCCACTTTTGCCATTCCACTACAAAATAAAAATTGGCCATATGGTCAAATCTTTCATTTTGTTATCAATGCTAGCATCCAAGAATCCCACATTCTTGTTTCGTTCCGCCATATGATCAAATCTACTCTCATAAATCTTGCAATCCATGAGACCACTTTTTCATTCCACTATAAAACAATATTTGGCTATATAGTCAAATCCAATTTCACAGCATGTTGCAACAAATGAATCGCTTTCTTCATATGGTTATGAAACTATATTTGGCCATATGATTAAAACCAATTTATAGAAATCGTCTTATCTTGTAGGTTTCGCCATGAGGTCAAATCTCCACCTTTCAAGTGTTTTTCACTTTATCTTATGTTGATATCTATGGGATTTGCTACATAGCCATATTTGTTTTTATGTGAATCTCATATCACAATAAACCGCATCCTTTCTTTAACTAGCCTTTAAAAACCCTATGGTAAAAAACCATGGCAAATTTTCTAATCTTATAGATAAGTCTTATGACTAAATAGGATTTGACCACATGGCTAAAACTAATGACAATGTTTTTACAATATAGCTCCTTTCAAGGGAAACTTACATGTGCACTAATTAAAATGTTAACTTTGGGCCAAATGGAATCGTGAGATTGCAACATAACCACATTGATATATAGGTGGATCTCATATTGGAATAAATCTCATTCTTTGATTAAATAGGATTTGACCACATGGCCAAAAATCTTAGCAAAGTTCCTAGAGTATGATCCTTGCATAGGAAACTTACATGGAGAAGAAATCCAATGTTAACTTAGGGACAAAATCATCCATGACATTTTCTACATAACCACAATGATTTTTCACTATATCTCATACCACACTCACACTCAACATTTCATTATCAGTTGACCATTTGGTTAAGCCCATGGTCAAGTCTCACTATTAATAGAATTTGATCTTCTCACCAAAGTCCATGGCAAAGTTTTTACTATATGATTCTTGCGAGAGAAACATAATTAATGCTAAATTAGGGCCAGGATAATCCATGAGATTTGATACATAAGCACACATATTTATGGTTGGATCTCATACCACACTTAATCTCAAATTTCAATATTTCATTTTATGGAAGAGTCCCTTTTGAGTACATTTGTCTTGTAGTTTGTAAAATCTTATGTTGTTGTGTTTTCAATTTTCAACTTAGAAATCTTATACATTTATTTGGGTTTTATGAATTTTGAATATTTTTAAATCCACTTTTGTTTGACAACTTTTTCTCTTTGTAGAACTATTTAATGGCAAAGAAAGATAGCACATCCAAAAAAGAGACCCAAACCATTGATGGAGTTGGTGGTGATTTTGTGTATCCATGGTATGTGGATGTTTATGATAGTCAAGGAAAAAGGGATGACAATGTTCTCTTATTCACTTTAAAGAGTGATATTGCATTTTTTTCAACAAGATGGTGTCATATAGAAGATAACAGATGGATGTGCTGGGAAAGAGGGAATACCCTGTAATCTTGTTAAGGTCAAGGGGGAAAATGTAGTATACAAACTTGATCCTTTGTCATTTCACTTTGCCCATATTAAAGAGAATGAAGAATACTCTTTGTAAACAATGGGTTGGACCTTATTTGAGGAGGTAAAGGGCACAGAAGACATTATATCAACATTCCAAGCTGTTCAAAATAGTGAGCTACTTTTCCTATCAAGAAAAGGTGATCGCCCCAACAAAAGAATGAAGCTCCAAGATAAACAAATAGACTTGAGATCTTCACCTTCTCCTCAAGAATAAAATAATTCATGGAATCCCACAAGCTCAAAGTCAAAATTGCCTCAACAAAGTTCCTTGTCACAAGCTCTTTTTGTTAGTATGGCTGCTAACACTACTAAGAATGATGCCACTTTACCTTCCATGCTAGAAGTTTCACCTGCAAAGCCAATAATTTCTTTTGAGGTCAAGGGAGTAGAAAGAACATTCAAATTTCTTGAAATAGTTAAGAAGAAGGGAAAGAAGGAAGAATTAGGATTTCACATATTTGAAAAATTCTTCCTTTTTGGTCCAACAACACAATTTTCTATTTTCATTGATAGGTGTTATGAGGCATCTCCTTTGTATGCTTATAGGTCACTATGTTGGGATTATGTAGAGAAGCTAACCACATCTTTCATAAAGAATCCCATGAATCCAGCAACAACAGCATAACTTACGCCTTTTGTACAAGACAACAATGAGAAGAGACCCATGTATCGTGATGAGGTAGATGCTAATAAGTTGGACACTTATAGTTATTGGATTATATCGAGGCTTCACTCAATTCATGTAGCAAAGATATATATTCAGAGTAATACTACACGTTGTCTAGCAACCAAGCATTTATACACCACGAGAAATGTTAGGATATAGTTGATTGTCATGTGAAAATGTGCATTGAGCTTTCATGAATGACAAATATGGAATCACATAATGTTATGAAGAATGCCCCTTATGTTGAGTTACTTCAACAATTAAGAGATCAGTGTGGCTAGCATTTGGTTCTCCACCAAAACCCCAACAAGGGCTTTCTAAGACAAGATCTCAAAGAATACCATGGCAGGTAATCACAGATAAGCTTACGTTCTCTTTTTGTGAAGATTAGTGTGACGCTCTTTCTTTTATTCTATGCTCACTATTTTGATCTTTTTTTTGTAGAGATTTGTGGCATACATTGGAGAAAATTGTGCATCTAGAGATTTCCATATGATTGTTAGCTCCCATGAAATATTTAATAGTTGGATCAAAATCATGAAGAGATACCCTAGAGGTCAACTTATATCCCAAGAGGAGAGTTCGAGAAAAAAGGGAAGGCAACCTTCTCCTGCTGCATTTCGTTGCCTTATGGGTTTAAAGGATGGAGACATCCTTACACTACAAGAGGAGATCAATGAAGGTCATATCCTTTTTCTTAGAAACAAATGGGATAAGGAAGATATGATTGACATGGAAACAAGAGCTAAGTAAATCAAGCAAGATAGGGTCGTAAAGGAGGAATTAGTCACTCTTTTCAATGCTTCAGTTCCAGAAAGTAGCATTGTGATGAAGACTTGGGAAGAGCTTGCTGATGATTATGATATCAATGATGAAGTATACACAACGATTTTAGGCATTTGCAATGATTGGGTATCAAAGAAGCTCACACGTGGAGCTGATGTAGGGTCCCTACCAAATGGAGCAAAAGATATTGTGAACTTCCTAGTTGGAAAAAAGAAAAATCCTCTTCAATCCTCCACTACTTCCCCCTGGCGTGTATATGTTGTATGATGCAATATAGAAACCTTTGATCTTATACATAATGTTTACAGAGATCCAATTACCATTGGGGTTGTTGTTCTAGATGCAACACATGGGGTTGAGGGAATGAAATGGGACTCTATAAAGTTTGGAAAGGTTGTATCCACTCTACTACAAATGACATGTGAACCTAAACAATTCATGTTGTTATCATTTCTTGATCGAAAGCAAATGGTAGCTCTGGAAAATGCTCTTGAAAGCATTTCTTGCAAGTATCACATGCTAGTTGGTAGTGTGTTGACTTCATACCAATGGATAGAACGTATGCTTTTGGATCTATAAATTCTTTTGTGGTTTTGACATTAGTAACCATGGAGAAAAGCTTCATCAATTTGAAGCAATATATAAACAGTGTCAACAAGCCTTCCATTTTGGACTTTGAAGGCTTCGACAAGGAGTGCAATGATGAAGATCTTGAAGAAGAACAAAGAATTGCAAAGGTCATTTTGAGAAAGAAAATGAAAGTTATGGAAACTACAATCAAAGCATTCAATGATGCTCATGAGGTTGTATTTGATGTACACGCAAGTGGACTTGCATCTAAGGTGGCATTGGTAAATCATATGAAGACTATTGCAGTGGTTTGCAATTCTCAAGAGCAAAGAGAGGTTGAAGCACAATTGTGGAGGGTCCACGAGAGTGCTAAACAAAATTCAAACTCCCAAGAGGTTCCTCCTACTGAAGTTCAAGTTCTTGAAGTACCACTCGAGGGCATAGAAGAATCAAGCCAACCAAGATATAGCAATTCTAATTATGAAAGAGAAATTAAAGGCTACTTCAGGTGTTTGAACTCTATTCCTTCTTCTTTCATCAAGGAAGACACATTGATGTAATTTTGATTTTTTTAAAAAGAAGTTACTTCCATTAGCATTTGCAATATTTTCTTTCTTTGATGATATTACTTAAAGAAACTATGTCTTTAGTTTTTTAAATTTTTACAAAAGATACCAAGCATGTTTGGTTTAAAAAATCTATTTAAGTAAATATGTTACCAATATAATATTAAATAGCTCATTAAAATTTATCATCCTTTGTAAGGATAACTTTTTAATTGTAATCTAGTGTGTAAGAATACTTATCATCATGAAAAGTTTGAGCTAGCAATGAAAAATTTACTTAAGTCTATTTTAGATCTTATTTCAATTAAACTCTTATATGTGTTGTGTAATGATCTTGTCATGTTAGTTTTGGTTAGATTTGTCCACATGGTCAAATCTCTTATCTCTTATAGCCTCTTTTACTACATCACTAGTGTATGTCTATGCATGTACCTTAGGATAAGAGAGCCAACAATATATTGCACATCCCAAAAAATATTCATTGTACCTCCCAAAGGAGTTTTATGTCAGTAGCACATATTGCAACAAAGATTTCACTCCAATGTATCTTTTGAGATGTGTATATGGAATATTAAGGTAAAATCCTTGTTACAATTCATGAGTTTAAATATCTATGGGGTATAACTAGTTCAAAAATAGAATGGTTAGTCCTTAAGAAGAAACTATGAAAATTGATCCAAATAGAGTATAAATTATCTCAATTAAATTGTCATGTGTCACTCATATGTGACATAGTTTTGGTCACATGGTCAAAAGTATAATGTTTAAATTTTCTTTTAATAATTATAACTAATAAACACTTTCTTTGTACATGTCATTTTGAAGGTATTTTTAAAAATTGAGTATGTTAAATATTATAATGATAATATAACTTTTACAACTAGTTACAAGAATCTATTGTTAGTATCTCAAGTATACTTATAATTAGTGATAAAAAGTAGGTATGAAAAAATGACTTTATTAGAATAGATTTTACTTCAAAGAAATCATCATATATATTTTTTTCACCTCATGATATTACTCTTGGTTAGATTTGACCACATGGTCAAATGTCTCTTTTCTTAAGACATCATTTATTAAGTAGTACCTATGTATATATGTATTTATCAATGTGAAGTTAAATTGCTTTAGTGTTCTATGTCAGTTTATAGCTCAAAAATTAAGTAGAATGATGAGCAAGTAAATGAATCTAATGTGCTTCTTTTTCTTCTTTGTAACTTCAACTAAGATATCTATAGTTGGATATCTAACAACTTCAATAACAGTAGAGCACGATGATGTGATTGATGTGTCCTTAATAAGAAATGCAACATAATTATTTGTAATACTTGATCTCAATGGTCTTCTTTTACAACGATGCTTTGCTAAGTCTAAAATGTTTCAAAGGTTTCAAATGGGAAAGCAATGGCTTGTTCTTAGACCAGGATGTATGGAGTTTCTTGAAGCCTTATTTTCAAGATTCCAAGTGGGAGTTTGGTCAACAGCTTTATATAAGAATGTCATGGCAGCTATTAAGTGCTTGGAGATCCATAAAAAAAGGAAGTATCCTTTCTTCATGATTTGGGACCAAGAACAATGTCATAGACATCGACTCAAAATCATATATAGGCTAGATAAGATGGGAGTAGAAGCAATGTTCAAGCCTTTGAAGTATGTATGGGATCAATATGGAGATGTTTATCAGCATACCAAGACTATTCTCATAGATGACATTCCTTATAAAGGATGTCGAAATCCTGTTGAGAATTACATTTATCCAAAAACTTTTGATATTGATCGTGAAGACTCTATCTTGATCAAAGAACTTCTACCATACTTGACTCGCTTAAGCAAATACCATGATGTGCCTGAAGTCACCAATTTTGATCGATATGGAAAGGATCCAATTCAATATGGAAATGAATTGTATGCTCAATTCAAGGTTGTCATTGATGAATGGACTAGAGCAAAGAATGATGATATTTCATCTTCATCATCAACACCACACGAGATCATGATTGATAAAGATGGTATATATGTTCAACCTTTAATTACTTCTTGCTTCAAGAGACCATCTATTATGCAAATATTCTCAATAAATGCCTGACATCATCCGTCTCTTACATTGAACAGCTCACAATTATCCATGTTGAAGCAGACTCCTTTAGTCTCTACTTTGAAAGATATGGAATCAATGCAACTTGCTCGTGAGTTAGGATATCACAAACATTTCATAAATGGTAGTGCAACTAAACCTTTTATACAAAATCTACAAAATTTATATTTTCCCAATATACATGATGTAGCAAGAAGGCAATGACTCTATATGGACTAATTTTGACTTTCATAATAAATATATCCCTTACATTAAAGGCTTTTGCATGGCTATGAAATATATGCTTATTAGAAATTTAAAGTGTTTTATGTAGTTACCTTGGTGTTTCTAAACACCACAAATATCAATGAGAGAATCTACTTTATATTTTTTATTCTTTCAATCACATTAGTTAATTGTGTTGAAATTTCTTATAAAGCGGTTTAAATCCTATTTTGTACTTTATAACCGTCTACTATATAAACATACTCAACAAATGCCTCACATCGTCTGTCACCTACATTGAACAACTCACAATTATCCAAGTTGAAACAGACTCCTTTAGTCTCTAGTTTGAAAGATATGTAAGCAATGAAATTTTCTCATGAGTAAGGATACCACAAACATTTCATAAATGGTAGTGCAGCGATCTATAAAAGTTCTATTTTTCCAATATACATGATGCAACAAGATAGTGACTCTATATGGACTAATTTTGACTTCCATAGTAAATATATCCCTTACATTAAGGGCTTTTGCATGGCTATGAAACATATGCTTGTTAGAAATTTAAAGTGTTTTACTTGGTGTTTTTAAACACCACCAATATCAATGAGAGAATCTACTTAATGTTTTTAATTCTTTCAATATCATTAGTTAATTGTGTTGAAATTTCTTATAAAGTGGTTTAAGTCCAATTTTGTACTTTATGTCTTAGCTAACAAATAAGTCTTAATTAATAATAAAATTTATATCTATTTCTTTTGAAACACAAACCATTGGTCAAAGGTTAAATCTTTAGTCTTAGAAAAATCATAAACTTCTAGCTTCCACTACAAGATATAGGCCTTATATCGACGTTAAAAGTGACGAAAATGTTCATAAAGAAAATTTCCCCCGTCGTCGCAAAAATTTTTGCCCCCGTCGTCGCAAAAATTTTCATTATTGGCAATGCCATAGAACAGTCGGTATCAACGTCGTTATTAGGGTCGCTATTTGTGTCGATAATGCAACACTTAATATCGTTGCAAATAACAACGCTTTGTGATGCATTTTGCGACACTAATAGCGATGCGTGCTGCGACACTAATAGCGATGGTAACAAGGAAAAAAAAATAGTGGCAAGACAACAAGCTGCTTTATCACATATAACACTATGTGCTTTATTTGGGCCATACAAAATAGTTTCAATAATATGTACAATGCTCATGTAAATCAAGGCAAAGTGTACTTAAATCATAACACCGATACATGAAATAAGTACATGATCGCATAATAAAAGTGACCAGTACAATCATGGCAAGATACTACTACTACATAGAAAATGTCTACACAGATCACGTGACCAAAAAAGAAGGGTATGTTGTGAGCTCTAGGGATCCAAGGGCGAGCTATAGATCATCACCATCCGAAACCTCGTCCCTCCGCAAAGGAGCATCGAGCAGACTCTACAAAAAAAGAAACAACTACACATCAGTCCACCATATAATAATACATTTTAATTAAACATGGTAACTACGAACAAGAAAGATGAGTGACTTACAGGGCCACCGCATCCATACAATCAGACGATCAATGCAGTGAGACCGTGCCTCTTTGCATATCGAGTCTCAAGGCTAGTGGGATCGTGATTTGTAATGGAGTGCCACAAAGAAAACAAAATAGAACTGCTAGTAACACGATTGTCAGTACAAAGGATATTGCAAAAAACTAAGCAAGCAAAACAAAAGAAAAACTTACAAAGTCTTCCAGATATGTCCTCTGGCCACCACTCCCAAGATGATGGACTACTCCGGCCTCTAGTCGTGCCCTCGCCGCCTTGCGTTGCTGTCTCCAAGGTCTTGGAGAATCTGTAGCCTCCTCCCTGAGTTGGCACCAGTCGTCTGCATCTAGCCACTCGGCCTTTGAAGCCCCACTCTTGAGTGCCTTGCGTGCGTCCGATCGTTTGTGTGACATATGTTTACGCGTGTACTCCATCATCTAGCCCGTAGAAAACCTATTTGCTGGTGCGGCTGGTATCGAAAACTCCTCATGCAAAGATGCTACATATAGTCCTTTCTCCCCTCTGGTATATTCTTCTAATGATCCAAGACGTTGTGCCAAAAAACTTGTTGACACAACTCTCTCATGCGAGTCATCACTCTCCTCCCCTCATCATTCATGATGATGGCTCTTGACCTATCATCTACAAGGTAGGCATACCCCTTTGGGGTATGCCTAAGATGGATCCTCTCCCACCTACGACCATGCTTCTGGGCATTTTTAGGAGACCCCTGTACATCTGGTGTACTTATCGGGGTACTATCTATCGGAGTAGCACCCATAGGGGTGCCACCTGTGGACGGCTGAGCAAAAGCTGGAGTGAGTGGAGTAGATGTCCCCACAGGTGTGACAAATCCTGGAGGTGATGCAACTCCAGCAGAACTATAAAATTCCGCGTGGGGAAAAATATAAATCAGACTTTTAAAAAAAATTATTCCCCCCTTATCCCTCCAGCCGACGGACAAGCTGGAGGGGGGAGGGAAATAGAAGGAGTTGTAAGCTCCTTGGTGGAGCCTGTGGAGGGAGGGAGGACATGTGTGTCGACACGGAGGAGGAGAAGATCCCCCTCCCTCCACTATTTAAACGAGGGGAGGGGAGGGGCCGCTAGACAGAGGAGGCTGGGCCATGCCGCCATAACACCAAGCCGAGGAGGAGACGAGTCGCCATCATCTGTCTCCACCACATCGCCATTCTTCAACCCCGGTCCGTCGTGAGGAGCCGTGGGCTGTTGCGCCAGTCAGCAGCCGCCTCCCAGCACGTCGCTTGCTTTCGTAGGCCCTGCCACCTGGCCATCACGCCGTTAGTCCTATTTCCCCCCACGTGGCCTTCCAAAAAGCCTTGGAAGGTTCCAAGGTGGGCCTCCTAAGCCCCTTATTCTCCCCCCCCCCCTCCCGAGGTTTTAAATCCCCCCCCTAAGCCCCTTATTCTCCCCCCCCCGCTCCCGGGGTTTTAAATCCCCCCCTAAGCCCCTTGTTCCCCCCCCCCCCCCCCCTCTAAGATTTTAAACCTCCCCTTAAGGCCTTCCCCCCCCCCAACCGGGTTTTTTTAAAACCCCCGTAAGGCCTTGTTTGCCCCCCCCCCTCCCGGTATAATTCCCTCCTAAGCCTTGTTCTGTTCCCCCCGGGATTTTAATCTCCCAAAAGTCCTTATTACCCCCCCGGTTTAAATTTTCCCCCCTAGGCCCCCTTGTTTCCCCTTCCGGTTTTAATTTCCCCCCCAAGCCCTTGCTCTTTTCCCTCCTCATAGCTCTTTAGATTTTTCAGGTCACAACCATAGGCCTACCTTGTCCTTAGGCTACCTTGCAGACTTCCATTCTCTTGCGTTAACCCCTTCACTCCCTTTCAAATCTTTTTGTGCAAGTGCTCTCGTAGTTGAGCTTTGTGTTCTTAATCTTATCAAACAAGCCCGTGTCCACACACTCCCATGTCCTAAAAAAATCAAATTCATCATCATGGCTTCGTAGGGTATCCTGTAAGGAAGAAATAGCCGTGAGATAAAAGATAGGGAGGGAAGTAGAGGGAGTAAAAAGAGGGAGTGAAGGAGGAAGAGTGGGAAAAAGGTAAAAGATAAGGAAGGAGAAGACGGTGGAATTCCAAGAAGAAAAGGGAAAAGGCTATCTCGCATTCGAACTACGATGCCGCCAAAGAAAATCCAAGGTGTAGCTGCGGGAGGGTCATCTCCCGGTATCCATGTGGATATCTCACCTCAAAGCCAAATTTTTCTTCTTGGTGTTAATTCGGTTTTAAGTCAATCATGCAAAGGAAAATTGTTAAGAAAAGATATATTTGTTCGAGTTATTTTTAACGAAGGATTTAGCTTATGAATGACAATGTATACAAATTAGCTTTCTTCAAATTGCATCAAGCATTATAAAATTATAGGCAAGATTAACCATTTACTATAGTAATATATTCCTAAAGTGTAGAAATTATATCTTGCACCATTAGTCTTATTCCTTTCGCAACGAATCATGGTAAAATGGCTAAATTCATGAAAGGTTTCTTTCGATGCTCAAATTATTAGGGAGTTATCTTTGCTAGTTGCACATCTTAGCAAGGCAACTGTTGCTATTTGGCATGAGTTCATCTTTAAAGAAAACGGAAGTTAAATGTTAGGAATTAACAAGTATAAAAATTAGATATACGAACTCATTTGGAAAGAAAATGTAATAGGGAATTGCTGGATGACACTCTATTAACACTTTCCCCCTGCTATTTGAGGACTTGGGACTAATAAAGTGTGTATACACCAATTTCTCAGCTAGGCCTTTGTCCCAAGAAGTATCGTCGCTCTTTGTATCATCTTGGCATTATGCTATATGCCAAATTAAACTATATTGATTGGAAAAGTTAATTGTCACAAGGATAGTAAAACCGTGACAAGACGAGTAAGATTACTTTCTAAAAGCTAACTGAACCAATCTTTCCAAAAGCTAACCGAACCAATCTAAACATAGAAACATTCATACCCTAAACACTTGACTACTTTCCTTACCGTGGGGACAATAAATTCATAAAGATAGAAACTAGGGTTTGTCCCTAAGCTTCTTAAATGAAGAAACCCTAGGCCTGACATACGTCAGCTTAAAGAATCTAAACAGATTATTCCATCGCAGGACTTGCGCAACATGTATGAAATCATTTTGTGATTGATTCACAAGGAGAAAAGGGAAAAACCCTCATCAAGGACGGCAGATCCTTATGCAAGTTATCTTGCAAAAAGATGTATTTTTTTTTGGATATCCTTCTAAATAAGAAAAGTTGTAAACCAGAAACTAGCATATCTAAGGTATCTTAGGGTTAACCAAGTTGGGTATGCCCTACACTGGAATGTAAGAGATCTTGCCAAGTTACAAGACACCTTGGAAACGAGTGCTGATACACTCAAAAAGGAAAGAACACTTCCTTAGCAGTTTGCCATACAACTGGGTTGGTTAATGGAAATGTTTGTGCTTGCTAGAGATTTTAGGGCTTTGTTTGAATTATGAATTACAAATTAAATAAGTACCTATACTTCAAGTTAAAGGCCTGAAGGGAGAGGCAGCTTCAGTTACCCCCGACTGCTTGCCTGACCCTAACCAAGGGGGTTGTTTGACCGCACCGGGAACGTGGACTGAACCCGCCACGAGAGGTCTCTCCGTTGAGTTCTACTTGGAGCAGGAGGACGCTTGGGTGCCAAGGGGGGCTCTGGCCGTAAATCCCTCGCCTTCTAGGTCCTGCACAAGAGGCTAACGTGACTCGGGATTGGATCTTGAGGCCCGCATACTAGTTGACAGGCGAAAGCTTGGAATAGTGATCCCTGGAGATTACTTGTTAGCCTTCGGGCAGATTATGGAAAAGCCTACGGGCGGAACTCCTTGTATTTCAAAGATAAAATGATGAAATGTTAAAAGAACTTGCTTGATGTTGTTTTTCTATGTCACGTGATAAAATTACGTGAAGGAACCAGTGCTTAACAAGGTTAATTAAAGAAGCTGATTGTTATATGTCAAATTAATGTGTTAGATAATTACATAACTAAAACAAACCGAGGAAAGTGTGGAGGATGGGCCATGGGTCCGTCCTACGGTTGGGTGGTCCCGGTTAACCGGGAACTTTTCTCAAAAATCTCGAAGAACAACGGAATGATCATCATCATAAAAAATGAATAACGAGAACGATGACCTAGAGTTACGTCTTACCCGATCTACGCTGTTTTAGGGGAACGGAATGGGACTATGCCTATGGTAGAGAGGTTGAGCTTTGCATCCCTCTCGTTTCCCATTCTCCTTGAACCAAGTGCAGCGTGAATCCGCTTCGGACCTGGCGTTTCTGCGTAAAGTAGTTCGCTCAGGTCTGACGCTAGTTGCTGTTAGCTAATGACCCATTAGGAAAACCCTAATTCCGATCGATCCTAAGTGGGAACGGCCAGGATACTTCCGCTACATGGCAGACGCGCGAAGAACTAGATCGCAAAACCCGTAACATTCCATGGGAGTGCCGGGCGGAGCTTTCTAGACATCCTTTCCGATGGACTGCTAAGACGTGTCCTGGATGATACTAGGGGACACGTTACAGTTGGTATCAGAGCCGACCAACAAGGGAATTGTTTTTATGAATTCTCAATAAAATGAAATAAAGAAATTATTGTTGTCCAAACATTTCCTCATCTTCAAATGCTGTCTTGCAGAACTATGAAGCGTGGAACAAGTTTTTGGTGTTTCGGGTCATGTTTATGACTGCAATGCATTCTCCGCTTTATAGACAAAGAATTGGGATGATGAACATCCTGGAGCAGATTTATAATCCATCATCTTTATACATAGAACGAAGATGGATGGGATCTTCAGGAATCTACTACATAGCTGCCCACCAGTTCCCTTATCTACAGACCAACCTAAAGAGGATCAAGTGGTTGGAAGACTTGAAAGTCGTGAAGCTGTTCATTTTTGTGGAAGCTCACGTAAATTCGACTTTACATATCCAAGGTCGGAGGGTTGAAATGAACTCATATGTATATGAGGAAGTAACCCATGTAATCCCAGCCGACAGGATTAAAGTGTTGGGCCGCCATGAGAAGTATAGATTCCAATGAAAAGGGTATCCCGAACTTCCAATGAATTATCGATTCCTAAAGATCCATGACCCAAAACCCTACTATTACACAGTTCCTGTAGACAAATGCAATACAACGTTGTTCTCCCCAAACTGAATGTAATGATTGAATTATCATCACACGAGACGTGGTATAAGGCTACACCCATGTAAATATAAATAAGGACTTCTTTTATCAATATCTCGCTGTGCATCAGAGTTGTTAAAAAAGTTAAGTAGCTTCATGATTTATGAGATAGCTGAACTAAAGATAAGCTAACGTCAATTATCATATAATAATGTTAAGAAAACTTTTATCCAGGCACAACCCCAGGTACAGGTTCCAAATTCGCCCCCTACATCAAGTACTGCTGTGACCTATCCAGGCATTGTATGGTCATGATTGTCGAAGTCCCCTAAAATTTTCTGATCCAACCCTAAGAGTTGAAGCTTCAAGACAAATGTTGGAGGACATGGATGATCAAATAAGGTCAATAAGACAAGACATACAAGCAGCCAAGGATAGACAAAAGGCATATGCAGATTTGAAATGTCAAGAAAGAGTCTTCAAAGAAGGAGACATGGTCTTCATTCGAGTACGCCCTAAAAAGAGTTCTCTATCCCTAGGAGAATGCAGGAAGCCAAGTCCAAGGTATTGTGGGCCATATAAAATCCTCAAATGCCTAGGACCCAATGCTTATAGATTGCAACTCCCTGAGAACCTAACGGTTCACAATGTATTTCATATCAGCCTATTGAAAAAATATGTACCCAATCCTAATCATGTACTTAATGACCAACAAATTGTAATGCCTAGTCAAGGAGTCCTTGAACTAAGGCCAGAAAGGATCTTAGATGTTAGGGAAAGACAGTTAAGATCTAGAACCTTGAAAGAATGCCTTGTCCAGTGGAAAGATTATCCTGAAGAGGATCCCACTTGGGTAGATGAAGGCACTCTCAACCATCAATATCCCCAGTTTATCTCGAGATGAGGACATCTCGATTCCTCCAAGGGGGAGAGAATGTAAAATTCCGCATGGGGAAAAATATAAATTGGACTTTTGAAATTTTTTTTATTCCCCCCCTTATCCCTCCAGCCGACGGACGAGCTAGAGGGGGGAGGGAAATAGAAGGAGTTGTAAGCTCCTTGGTGGAGCCTGTGGAGGGAGGGAGGACATGCGTGTCGACACGCAGGAGGAGAAGATCCCCCTCCCTCCACTATTTAAACGAGGGGAGGGGAGGGGCCGCTGGACAGAGGAGGCTGGGCCATGCCGCCATAACACCAAGCCGAGGAGGAGACGAGTCGCCATCATCTGCCTCCACCACATCGGCATTCTTCAACCCCAGTCTGTCGTGAGGAGCCGTGGGTTGCTGCGCCAGTCAGCAGCCGCCTCCCAGCACATCGCTTGCTTTCGTAGGCCCTGCCACCTGGCCACCACGCCGTCAGTCCTATTTCCCCGCACGTGGCCTTCCAGAAAGCCTTGGAAGGTTCCAAGGTGGGCCTCCTAAGCCCCTTATTCTCCCCCCCCCCCCTCCTGGGGTTTTAAACCCCCCCCCTAAGCCCCTTGTTCCCCCCCCCCCTCCCCCGGGATTTTAAACCTCCCCTTAAGGCCTTGTCCCCCCCCCCCCCCCCCTACCGGGTTTTTTTAAAACCCCCGTAAGGCCTTGTTTTCCCCCCCCCTCCCGGTATAATCCCCTCCTAAGCCTTGTTCTGTTCCCCTCCGGATTTTAATCCCCCAAAAGTCCTTATTACCCCCCCCCCCCCCCCCCCCCCGGTTTAAATTTTCCCCCCTAAGCCCCCTTGTTTCCCCTTCCGGTTTTAATTTTCCCCCCCTAAGCCCTTGCTCTTTTCCCTCCTCATAGCTCTTTAGATTTTTCAGGTCACAACCATAGGCCTACCTTGTCCTTAGGCTACCTTGCAGACTTCCATTCTCTTGCGTTAACCCCTTCACTCCCTTTCAAATCTTTTTGTGCAAGTGCTCTCGTAGTTGAGCTTTGTGTTCTTAATCTTATCAAACAAGCCGGTGTCCACACACTCCCATGTCCTAAAAAAATCAAACTCATCATCATGGCTTCGTATGGTATCCCGTAAGGAAGAAATAGCCGTGAGATAAAAGATAGGGAGGGAAGTAGAGGGAGTAAAAAGAGGGAGTGAAGGAGGAAGAGTGGGAAAAAGGTAAAAGATAAGGAAGGAGAAGACAGTGGAATTCCAAGAAGAAAAGGGAAAAGGCTATCTCGCATTCGAACTACGATGCCGCCAAAGAAAATCCAAGGTGTAGCTGCGGGAGGGTCATCTCCCGGTATCCATGTGGATATCTCACCTCAAAGCCAGGTTTTTCTTCTTGGTGTTAATTCGGTTTTAAGTCAATCATGCAAAGGAAAATTGTTAAGAAAAGATATATTTGTTCGAGTTATTTTTAACGAAGGATTTAGCTTATGAATGACAATGTATACAAATTAGCTTTCTTCAAATTGCATCAAGCATTATAAAATTATAGGCAAGATTAACCATTTACTATAGTAATATATTCCTAAAGTGTAGAAATTATATCTTGCACCATTAGTCTTATTCCTTTCGCAACGAATCATGGTAAAATGGCTAAATTCATGAAAGGTTTCTTTCGATGCTCAAATTATTAGGGAGTTATCTTTGCTAGTTGCACATCTTAGCAAGGCAACTGTTGTTATTTGGCATGAGTTCATCTTTAAAGAAAACAGAAGTTAAATGTTAGGAATTAATAAGTATAAAAATTAGATATACGAACTCATTTGGAAAGAAAATGTAATAGGGAATTGCTGGATGACACTCTATTAACACTTTCCCCTTGCTATTTGAGGACTTGGGACTAATAAAGTGTGTATACACCAATTTCTCAGCTAGGCCTTTGTCCCAAGAAGTATCGTCGCTCTTTGTATCATCTTGGCATTATGCTATATGCCAAATTAAACTATATTGATTGGAAAAGTTAATTGTCACAAGGATAGTAAAACCGTGACAAGACGAGTAAGATTACTTTCTAAAAGCTAACTGAACCAATCTTTCCAAAAGCTAACCGAACCAATCTAAACATAGAAACATTCATACCCTAAACACTTGACTACTTTCCTTACCGTGGGGACAATAAATTCATAAAGATAGAAACTAGGGTTTGTCCCTAAGCTTCTTAAATGAAGAAACCCTAGGCCTGACATACGTCAGCTTAAAGAATCTAAACAGATTATTCCATCGCAGGACTTGCACAACATGTATGAAATCATTTTGTGATTGATTCACAAGGAGAAAAGGGAAAAACCCTCATCAAGGACGGCAGATCCTTACGCAAGTTATCTTGCAAAAAGATGTATTTTTTTTTGGATATCCTTCTAAATAAGAAAAGTTGTAAACCAAAAACTAGCATATCTAAGGTATCTTAGGGTTAACCAAGTTGGGTATGCCCTACACCGGAATGTAAGATATCTTGCCAAGTTACAAGACACCTTGGAAACGAGTGTTGATACACTCAAAAAGGAAAGAACACTTCCTTAGCAGTTTGCCATACAACTGGGTTGGTTAATGGAAATGTTTGTGCTTGCTAGAGATTTTAGGGCTCTGTTTGAATTATGAATTACAAATTAAATAAGTACCTATACTTCAAGTTAAAGGCCTGAAGAGAGAGGCAGCTTCAGTTACCCCCGACTGCTTGCCTGACCCTAACCAAGGGGGTTGTTTGACCGCACCGGGAACGTGGACTGAACCCGTCGCGAGAGGTCTCTCCGTTGAGTTCTACTTGGAGCAGGAGGACGCTTGGGTGCCAGGGGGGACTCTCGCCGTAAATCCCTCGCCTTCTGGGTCCTGCACAAGAGGCTAACGTGACTCGGGATTGGATCTTGAGGCCCGCATACTAGTTGACAGGCGAAAGCTTGGAATAGTGATCCCTGGAGATTACTTGTTAGCCTTCGGGCAGATTATGGAAAAGCCTACGGGCGGAACTCCTTGTATTTCAAAGATAAAATGATGAAATGTTAAAAGAACTTGCTTGATGTTGTTTTTCTATGTCACGTGATAAGATTACGTGAAGGAACCAGTGCTTAACAAGGTTAATTAAAGAAGCTGATTGTTATATGTCAAATTAATGTGTTAGATAATTACATAACTAAAACAAACCGAGGAAAGTGCGGAGGATGGGCCATGGGTCCGTCCTATGGTTGGGTGGTCCCAGTTAACTGGGAACTTTTCTCAAAAATCTCGAAGAACAGCGGAATGATCATCATCATCAAAAAGGAATAACGAGAACGATGACCTAGAGTTACGTCTTACCCAATCTACGTTGTTTGAGGGGAACGGAATGGGACTATGCCTATGGCAGAGAGGTTGAGCTTTGCATTCCTCTCGTTTCCCATTCTCCTTGAACCAAGTGCAGCGTGAATCCGCTTCGGACCTGGCGTTTCTGCGTAAAGTAGTTCGCTCAGGTCTAACGCTAGTTGCTGTTAGCCAATGACCCATTAGGAAAACCCTAATTCCAATCGATCCTAAGTGGGAACAGCCAGGATACTTCCGCTACATGGCAGACGCGGGAAGAACTAGATTGCAAAACCCGTAACATTCCATGGGAGTGCCGGGCGGAGCTTTCTAGACATCCTTTCCGATGGACTGTTAAGACGTGTCCTGGATGATACTAGGGGACACGTTACAAGAACGACGAGACGGAGACACCGCATTAGTATCTCCACAGGAACCACCTGAGCCACGCTCTCTCGAACTATCGCAAGAGCGAGGAGTAGCATCTGCATCCCGAGTCGATTGCGGGCTCAGTGCATCTGGATCTTTGCAGCATCCCCCTGAACCAGTCCCTCCGTCTGGCCCAAGTCTAGAGCGTTGACCTCGTCTGCTAGAAACTAAAGAATCAAACGTGCCCAAGTAGATCTAATAGAGCGGACTAATGGTGTCCAAAAGACAGCTCTTGGTCCTGTAACGTGTCCGCCTATAATCTTCAGGATATGTTTTAGCAATCCATCGGAAAGAATGTCTAGAAAGTTCCGCCCGGCACTCCCATGGAATGTCACAGGGTTTGTGATCTAGGACTTTCCGCGTCTGCCACATAGCAGAAGTATTCTGGCCGTTCCCACCTTAGGACCGACCTGAATCAAGGTTTTCCGTAATGGTCATTTCCTAAACAGCAACTAGCGTCGAACACCAAGCAAACTACTTTATGCAGAAACGCCAGGGCTCAAGCGGATTTACGCTACACTTGGTTCAAGGAGAATGGGAAATGAGAGGGATGCAAGGCTGGACCTCTCTGCCATAAGGTATAGTCCCATTCCGTTCCCCTAAAATAGCGTAAACCAGGATTATTGTAACTTAGATTCTGGATCAACGCTCTTTCTGTTCGTGTTCTTTGAACGATCTTCTTGCTGTCCATCATGATTGAGAAAAGTTCCTGGCCAACCGGGACCACCCATCCATAGGACGAACCCATGGCCACATCCATCGCACTTTCCTCAGGTTGTTTTAGTTGTCTAATTACCTACCACATTTAGTTGGACATGCATCAATCAGCTTCCTTCATTAGCCCGTTAGGCACTGGTCCCTTCACGTAATCATAGCACTTGACATAGAAAAGCAATGTCAAACAAGTCCCTTTTCAATAGGTTATCATATTTATCTTTGAAATACATTTATAAAATCCAGCCTGTAGGCTTATCCACAATCCGCCCGAAGGCTATCCAGCAATCCACAGGGATTAGTAATCCAAGATTCCGCCCATAGACTAGTATGCGGGCCTCGAGATCCAATCCCGAGTCATGTTGGCCTCTTGTGCAGGGCCCAAAAGGCGAGGGATTTATGGCCAGAGCCCTCCCTGGCACCCAAGCGTCTTCCTGCTCTAAGCAGCGCTCAACGGAGAGATCTCTCCTAGCGGGTTCGGTCCACCTTCCCGGCGCGGTTAATAACCCCCTTGGTTAGGGTCAGGCAGGCAGTCGAGGGTAACTGAAGCTGCCTCTCCCTTCAAGCCTTCAACCTGAAGCATTAGATATCATTTCATCCTTTAATTCCTTGATCAAACAAAGCAAATAGTGCTCTATACAACTGTAACAAGCACAATCATTTTCAGTGGTCGTTATTTGGCCAACTACTAAGGAGTGAATCCTTCTTTCCGAATGTATCCAGCACTCGATCCGCGATCAATTGCGACTTGGCAAGATCCCCAAGGGTTTGTCTATTAACCCTTATATCCTTGGGTTAGGGCCGTATCCTATTAACCCAACTTAACCAAAACCTTAAGCTCTATTAGTAGTAAATATGTTATTCCTATTTACTGATTGGTCTTTTGCTTCCAAGAAAATATCTAATCCCCGTATCTTGGTCACTTTACCCAAGAAAGGTACTATATCAGGACAATTATTCATCCTCTTGCAAGAAAAACTTGCATAAGAATCTACCAATCTCATTTTGAGGAATTGGCCATTCCCTTGCGATCAAATCACAAGATCATGCGCTTCTGCAACTTGTTGCCAAAGTGTCGCACCTAATCCATGGGACTATTCTACCCATCGAATGGCGTCTTCTAATCACGAAATCATGATTAGATAGGAAACAAATTTAGGGTATCTTCATAACAATTCCTGATTGCACTAGGCCGATATTATCGGTCCTAAGGTTCCAAATTCAAACCGAGTTTCATCTTTTTAGCAAGCGATCCTTAGGGTAGAAACCCTAGATTGTCTCTCGCAAGTACGTCCTATTGTCCCTACATTCCATGAATGTGAGCAATTCTTTAGGTTTAAGAGTTTCAGCTTTGGAAATAAGAGCGATTAGGTCATGCCCTCAACGTGCTAAATCCCAGTTAGCACTTGGGATATGTTGCATCGATTTAACCATTCCTAAAAAGTCCCTCGCGGTTTAGGTGTTTAGGTTAAACCAATTTACTTGTCTACTCTTGAAGATAATTACGCTACCATTTTCGTAACCACGTGATTCATTACTTACTTATTGAGTAGATTTTACAAACCCTAACTTTTCTGGTTAAGATCAAAGCATATGCTAAGTTATGGCATAATTCCAATTGATCCTTTTGTAACATGCATTCAAGATTCATGCTACTAAAGTTTAGGGTTTTATGTGAACCATGTGTTGAGATATCGAGCTCCACTCGTGATATGCCAGGGTGACCGTTGTGCATTTATGTCACCAACTTGTCAGTTGTAGACGCGGTTGGTATACTGCCCATGAATAATAGCTAGATGACAGCTATCCTTATCTACTCTAGTTCGTGGCTTGGTTAGTATGCCACCTTAGTTAGTTGAGTTTGGTTTGAGACCCATATATAGGGTTCTTCTATTTCTTTGTAAGAGTGTTCTTTTGGCTTACACAACTAAGAAGAGGAAAACTGTTTTCAGCCTCCACCCTTGTGTGTATTCCCCCATTGTGCAAGCAAGAAAGCTACAAGTGAGACTCCTTCCTTCTCTCCCATAATCTTGACATGGTATCAGAGCCTTGTTCGTGGTAAGGAGCTCAAGAAAGCAAGCCAAGCTCGCGGTGTTCTGGTAAGAGGAACAGTGTTGCTTTCATTTTCTGTTTTGGGAGCAGATCTCTGCAGGTAGCACAGCCGAAAATTGCAAGAGTGCATTGTCTCAGGTTGAGACGCCCTTCGCGGTGAAGCAAGAGGGCAGTATATGCTGCGGGACAGGGCTTTAGCCCTAGGTGACCCTGTTTTTTGATTTGAGGCCATTTCGGGGCCTGTTTTGGTGGCGGAAGTTTTCTGCACGCACTTAGGAATAGGCCCAGTTTTATGCTGTGCGACCACTGTTCTACAGGTCGGTGAAAAGTTACTATAGAAATTGCATCGTATGCTTGTGTGCAGAGATATTGGGAGTTACAGAATCATCCTTGTTGCTTGTTGATGCAAAATCGTCACTAGGGAGTTACTGTGTGGTCAAATACCACTTTCGTCAGTTTTGCAGATTAGCCCTTGTGAGGCTGAAGCTGTGTTCTTTGCAGTGACATAACTTTTTGCAGTGTTCTGTAATGGCGTCTGATTCTCTCTCACAGATTGTCACTGAAAAGCTTGACAAGAACAACTTCCAAGCATGGAAGTTTAGAATGACGAATTTCCTTATGGGAAAAGGATATTGGAAATTTGTTGCAAGAAATGAAGAAGAACCAGTTCTTCCTGATGTTCCCAATCAACAGCAAATGCAGGCATTCAAAGCATGGCATGAGAGAGCCAGGAAAGTTATGTACTGGCTGTCTATCAGTATTTCAGACTCTATGATTGTGCATATTCAGGATGCAAGTACGCCAAAGGAGGCATGGGATACTTTGTCAAAAATGTATAGCACAAATACGCAAGCCAGGAAAATGCAGCTCAAGCAAGAGTTGCATAATGTGCAAAGAGAAAATATGAGCATCAATGACTACCACATGAAGGTGAAGAAGATTGCAGATGCACTTGCTTCCATTGGGTCGCTAGTGGAAGATGATGATTTAGTTTTTGTGACCTTGAATGGTCTAGGAAAGGATTATGCACAGTTTCGGACATCCATTTCAGTTCGTGAAAGATTTCCTGATTTTGAGGAGTTGATTGCTCTTCTAATTTCTGAGGAGTAGAGAAATGGTGGTGCATCTTCTTCAGGAGGAACTTCAAAAGAAGCTGTCTTCTACTCAAATGCTGGAAGAGGTAGAGGCAGAGGTAGAGGAGGCCGATTTGGAGGCCGTGGTAGAAATCAGAATATGCAGCAAACTCAAGAAAAACAGTCCTATGGAGGAGGACGTGGTAACTCTAGAGGCAGGGGGAGCCAAAGAGGTTGTGGTGGATGGCAAAGAGGCCAAAATGCAAACAGCAATGTTGAATGCTACTACTGTGGTAAAATGGGTCATATGGCTAAAGATTGCTATAAAAAGCAGAATGACATCATGAATGGAAAACTACAACAAGGGAATTATGCATCTTCTAGTAGACAGGGTGATGACAGAAATGAGCATTTGTTTATGGTGCAGCACATGAACAATTCTGTGACAAGTGCAGAAGAAAGCGACGATGTATGGTATATTGACTCAGGTGCATCAAACCACATGACAGGTCATGCAGAATGGATGGAGGATGTAAGGAAAATGGAAAAACCAGGATTTGTGGAGACTGGTGATGATACTGCACATCCTATTATGCAGATTGGAAAAATTCCTTTGTCTATGCAGGATGGGAAAAAGAAATACATGTTCGATGTATTTCATGTCTCGAATATCACCAAGAATCTAGTTTCTGTTGGTCAAATGGTTGAACAGGGCTTGCAGGTTAGATTTAATCCTCATGGATGCTTTGTTGAGGATATGAAAAATAAAGGTCGATTGATAGCAAAAGGAAAGAAGAAGGGCAGAATGTTTACGTTGGATGCAGACATGTCTGAATTGAGTGCAGCAATGTTTGCACATGGGACTGGTGTAGTTGCAGATATTGATATCTGGCATAAACGCATTGGTCATGTTAATGTACAGCGACTTAAATCAATGCAGGCCCAAAATATTGTTGCAGGATTGCCTAAATTCAAGGTTGCAGAAATGCATAAGATATGTGAAGCCTGTCAATTTGGAAAACAGGCAAGGAAACCATTTCCTAGACATGTTCAAGAGAGTAAGAAGCCATTGGAATTAATCCACTCTGATGTGTGGACTACTAAAGCTGCATCTCTTGGAGGCTGTCATTATTTTGTCACTTTTATTGATGACTATAGCATAAAAGTTTGGGTGTGTTTTATGAAAAAGAAAAGTGAAGTTTTTGGGCATTTCAAAACTCTTAAAGCTATGGTTGAAAAAGAAACAGATTTGCAAATAAAATGCCTAAGGTCAGATGGAGGGGGAGAGTACCTCTCAAATGAGTTTGCAAGGTTCCTGTAGGAGCATGGCATAAAGCAACAATATTCATGCAGTCATACCCCACAACAAAATGGAATTGTAGAAAGGAAAAATAGGCATATTGGAGAGGTATCTCGTGCCATGCTCAATGAAAAAGACTTGCCAGATTTTTACTGGGCTGAAGCAGTTACTACAGTAGTCTACATAATGAACAGGACTCCCACTACAGCAATACATGGAATGACTCCAGAGGAGAGGTATACTGGTAGGAAACCAGATATTTCTCATTTGAAGATTTTTGGTTGCATTGCCTATGTACATGTGCCAGATGAGTTGAGATCCAAGTTGGATCCAAAAGCTGAGAAGTGCATCTTTATTGGTTACTCTCTGCAGCAAAAAGGGTATAGATGCTATAACCCTTCTATTCGTAAGTTTACAGTGAGCAGAGATGTTGTTTTTTATGAGATGAGTAGCTGGTATAAACCAGTAAATGTGATTGATGATGTAGATGCACAAAATGGTAATGTTGTACAGAATTCACAGCAGCAGTCACAAAATATTAGTGGACCAGGAGCGTCCTCCAATGGTTCACATTGTTCACCATGGACAGGCAGATTGAGATCAGGAGAATCTTCTCAAAGCAATGCAGACAGTGGTATGCAGGTATCACGAAAAGGAAAAGAGAAGGTTGATCAGCCCATGTTTGATGTGAATGCAGGTCACTCTTATGTGGATGGTGAATCCAGTGGCTCAGAACAGAGCATTGATGATGAGTTGGGTATTTCTTCTATTGTTACACCTGGAGTAAGGAAGACCAGGGATGTTTTGAGAGCACCTGGGAGTGAACCTACTTTGCGTAGGTCTACGAGAGCTAGGTATCCTGTGGATAGGCTGAAATATGATGGATTTACAGCCATTCACTATGCATATATGGTCAAAGTGATAGAGGAACCAGAACCCACTTCTTTTGAGCAAGCCATGGGAAAAGAAAAATGGGAGAAAGCCATGGATGAAGAAATGGATGCCTTGGAAGCAAATGCTACATGGGAGTTGGTACCTTTGCCTAAAGGTAAGAATGCAATTGGCTATAAGTGGGTTTATAAGGTAAAGCACAATGCAGATGGTTCTATGAACAGATACAAGGCAAGATTAGTAGTCAAGGGGTATGCACAAACATATGGCATTGACTATGAAGAAACATTCAGTCCGGTTGCAAGGATGGCAACCGTAAGAGCAGTCATTGCTATGGCTGCATCAAAGGGATGGTCTTTACATCAGATGGATGTAAAGAATGCCTTCTTGCATGGTGATTTGCAAGAAGAGGTCTATATGGAGCAGCCACCAGGTTATGTGCATGCTGTTCATCCTGAGTTTGTTTGCAGGTTGAAGAAAGCCTTGTATGGCTTGAAGCAAGCACCTAGAGCATGGTCTGACAAGATAGGACAGTATCTTGTCACTATTGGCTTTCAAATTTCCAAGGCAGATTTCTCACTTTATGTGAGAAAAACAGAGAAAGGTATTATGTTGCTTGTCATTTATGTTGATGATTTGATTATGACAAGTGACAGTGATGAAGATATCCTTCATGTGAAAATGCTATTGAAGCAAATGTTTGAGATGAAGGATTTGGGAGAGCTGCGTTATTTCTTGGGCATTGAGGTGATTAGATCACCAAGTGGGATACAGCTCTTGCAGAGGCAGTATGGATTGGACATGCTATCCAAATATGGGATGACAGGCTGTAAGCCTATTTCAGTTCCTTTGGAGCAGAATGTGAAGCTGAGCGCAGATGCAGGTGAGCTTCTGGAAGACCCTACTATGTACAGACGCATAGTAGGAAGTTTGATTTATATGACTATTACCAGGCCAGATTTGAGCTATGTTGTTGGATTGGTAAGTCAGTTTATGCAGGCTCCAAGGAAACCGCATTTGGATGCAGCTAGACGCATACTCAGGTATGTGAAGTCCACATTGCAGTATGGACTATTTTATGAGACTAGGGTTCAGATACAGTTACATGGATACACTGATGCTGATTGGGTTGGTAGTATTTCTGATATACGATCTACCAGTGGATATGTGTTCTCTTTTGGGAGTGCTGCAGTCGCTTGGAGCAGCAAGAAACAGCCTACAGTTGCCTTGTCGAGCACAGAGGCCGAGTACAGGGGTGCAGCAATGGCTGCATGTGAGGTAGCTTGGTTGCATAAGCTACTTTATGATATGCATCAGTCTACAGATGGACCGATTGTCATTTATTGTGACAACATGAGCAGTATACACTTGGCAAATAACCCAGTCTATCATGCTAGAACAAAGCACATTGAGGTGCATTATCACTATGTGTGGGAGAGGGTTTTACTAGGTCTTATTGATCTAGTTTATGTCAGCACAGAGGATCAGGTAGCTAACATATTCACGAAGGCATTGAGCGCAGAGAAGCTGCGCAAGTTCAGAGACCTGCTTGGTGTACAGGAATTGGGATTGAGCTCGAGGGGGAGTGTTGAGATATCGAGCTCCACTCGTGATATGCCAGGGTGACTGTTGTGCATTTATGTCACCGACTTGTCAGTTGTAGACGCGGTTGGTACACCACCCATGAATAATAGCTAGATGACAGCTATCCTTATCTACTCTAGTTCGTGGCTTGGTTAGTATGCCACCTTAGCTAGTTGAGTTTGGTTTGAGACCCATATATAGGGTTCTTCTATTTCTTTGTAAGAGTGTTCTTTTGGCTTACACAACTAAGAAGAGGAAAACTGTTTTCAGCCTCCACCCTTGTGTGTATTCCCCCATTGTGCAAGCAAGAAAGCTACAAGTGAGACTCCTTCCTTCTCTCCCATAATCTTGACAACATGCAGCTTTTTCTAACTTCTTTTCTCAATGAGATATTCGTACGCTGAATGAGCATTACACAACCTTTCGTAATTACCTACGTAATTGATTGAAATTTATGCGAATTGCCTAGAGTTTAATCTACTTCATGCAACTCAAAATTCCTACGGATTATTAGCGATCTTCTTTTAATGAATCATTTGGAAGGAAAAATGACTAATAATGCGACATGTGATTTATTCTTTCCCATGCATAATCGAAGTGTACATCAGTAATTTTGATTTTATAAAGATGGGCATTAGTTAATCTGAGTTCGTTACTTTGCAATGCATAATAACCACTTGCTAGGAATGCATGGAGATCTTATGCTCTTCGTTTTCATTCGTTTAATACAAATGACCAACATCTAGTTAGTGGTGACTCTTTTAAGGCCTAGTTCATGAAACTTATACATGTCACTTTAAATGATGCTATATCTTAAAGAAAAAACTCATATTATAATATATTCAAATCCATAACATTATAAATTTTGGCCATGATAACATGTTTTCATACAATGTTTAAGGCTCTTGTATTCTAAATTCTCTCTCCACTCCATCAAACCTTTGTATTCTTACATTAAACTTGGAAATTTCCTAAGTATATACTAGTTAAGCCTCCTTGATAATTTCACCACCATACAACATCATATTTTGTTAGTATGCTAGAAAAGATAGAGGTGAAATCCAAATCTCCTAATAGGCACATAGCTCACATTCATCATTTAAGCTCTCAAGATGTGTGATCTCATATTTGTAACATACAAAGTGACCTTTAAAGATAAACATAAACCTAGTGCTATCTTTCATTCACAAAAGTAAGACATTCATTAAAAGTGGGACTTGGAAAATTCCCAAAATCTCTAATATGGTGTTTGTAGCAGCATATGCACTATTATGATCTAAATTAAAATGCCTCCTAAAACATAAATGGGTTGGATGATCACTCTTTTTATAAGAGTCACAATGAGAATAATCTTTGGATAAATATGGTTGTTTATTTGTAATACCATGTTCTTCATCATATTATTTTGCCTAGCAATTATCTATAGTGTAACCATTTCTATCGCAATAAAAACAATGTCTCTTAGGAAACTTGAGACAAGAGAAGTCACCACCATGACGGATCCTACATGTAAAGCATGGAAAGGGACACCTTTGAGAGTAAGTAAAGCTTGGTCGATTTGTTCTAAATGTGTGTCCTCTTGTGAGATCATAACTATTTCATGATTTGTGTGGATACAAGCTTAATCAAAATTGATCCCATATTGTTAGATAACATGGTAAGAATATTATCATAAGCAAGATCCTTAAAACTGTTAAGAAGCTACATTACTAATTGCTTTCGTGGAATGACATCATTAGCAACAAGTTGATTTGTAATATTCTTGAATGATTTGATATGTGTTGTCATAGAAGTTCTAATATTGTATTGTAACTCAATGAGCTAACTATGATGATAAAGTATTTTTGTAATAGATTTCTTCTCAAAATTTACTATTTGATACTCCCATATAGCTTATGAGGTTGAAAGATTGCATACATCAGGCATAAGAGATTCTTAAATTGCAGAAAGAATATATTGACGAGCTACTTTGTCGCATCTGACCCACTCATTATAAAAAAATTGCTATTCTTTAAAGATAGGTCCTTTAATTTACAAGGGTATCATCATGAGCCTAATCAATTGGTTGAGATAGACATTCATAATTACCAAGAACAATATCATGCAAGTAATCATCTTCAAGAATCAGCAACATCCATACTTTCCATCCAAGAAATCCTTGTCCTTGAAAGTGAGGAATGGAACATTGTCTAAAAGGAAATCCATTGAGGATTATAGAATTTGACATATTTGGCTAAGAGAATACATACAATATCTGATCATAGAATTTGCACACCACATACAAAACAATAAGGAAAGTCAGCACAATAAGTCGTACGCAAAAGCTATGGTGTAAAGAAAGACATTTAGTTCAAAAAGCATACTCTAAAAGAAAGAGACCCAAGACAGATAAAACATGGGCAAGAATAAAGCTACCCAAAATGGATGAAACATGTGTGAGAATAAATCGATCTAACAAAGATAAGAAATATGAACAATAATCAAAAAATTATTGCTTTACTTTTTGGCCAATAATAGATGGTGATTTGGCTAATTTTGGCAGAAACTCAAGAGTGATTAATTGTGACAAAACCTATGTCATAGAAGTTTGCACGAAAAGCTATTCTCTTGTTTGTTTTCCTACTTTAAGTCAAATTTACTTGAACTAACATAACTCTTGACACAAAACTCCAAATTGAGCATGAATTTGCTAGGAAGAAAGCTTGTGAGTCCTAGCATATCCAAATAGAAACTTTTAGGGTGTCCAAGCAATGCATATCTATACTTCAATATATCTCCCCAATCTAAAAGATGATTGAGTAAAATTCTTATCTGCTTAAAATTCATAACATAAGATGCTCATAATATACACAGTACATCAAATTTAAGCATGAAAAGGACATGAATCAAGAATTGAAGAGATACTGCATAGGTATACTTCATGATTATCTTCTTCAAGGAATTGGTTGTAGTCGATCATGATAGCTCTCGTACCATGTTGAGATGTAGAGAGAGAATATATGTAGAGAGAGAGAGAGAGAGGAGACACACCATATACACTCTTAAATACTATTTAATATTGATCACAATCTACATACATATAGATGAGATCTAGTCTAGATAGAGTGAGCTATATATAGATCTAACAATAACAAGGATATCCTTTATGTTTAACTTAGTATCCAATAAAAACATAGTTTTTAGCCGTTAGGTCCAAATTCTTCCTTAACTCATTAGGCACATTAATACATGCAATATAATAAAAAACTTTCAAGTATGTGATATATTAACTTTATTTACAGAAACTTTTGATCATTCCCTAGATCGGAAAAAAGTGAGAATTCCCTGTCAATTCCCTAGTAAAAGATATAATAAGTAGAAAAAGCAAATCATATGAAAAATGGAAGATTTCCTAGTTGAAGAAACTAGGGAATCATATACGAAATTTTCTATATAGGAAAATTTTTCTACACAGGAAAAAAATGTGCTTTTTCTACATAGGAAATTTTCTCTACATAGGAAAAAAATAAAAGTTCCTATATAGAGAATATGTGATTCTCTCATTTCACTAACTAGAAAATATTTCATTCTTTGTATGATTTACTTTTACTTATATGTGTGTTGAACTAGGAAATTCTCTTTTGTTTCCTTCCTATGCAAAAAAAAATTCCTATGTGGGGATTTTCCAACATAGGAAAATTTTAGTATGCCTCCCTACATAGGTAATTTTCCTACGCATGATAGTTTTCCTATATAGGAGATTTCTTATGTAATTCTAATTTCTCTCTAACTTGGAGATATTGTATTTTTCCTAGTTTTTGCACATGCCTACTTCTGTCTATTTTAAAGTAGAAAATTATATAGCAAATTCTCAACTAGAAAATTATATAGAGATTAGTTCGTTAATTTTAAATGGGACATATTAAATATTTAATTGATTAATATAAACTCAACAAATGAAGACATTAATACATAGTGTTAATAAAATAGATAAAAATATAAAAATTTTAAAGTAATAATGAATTCATAAATGAGGAGTGTATAATAGTATTATGCTACAATCTTTACATCATCTAAACTAATCATATTGTTGCTTGAGGCTATTACAATCTTGTCATTCTCTAAAATTCATTGAATAATCTCATATATCATATTATTACTTGTTGGATTTTTAATATCCTTATGAAATATTGAAAAGCCAATATCAATTTTTTAAGATTCATATATAGACTTACTTTTCAATTAAAAGCACATATCATGAATCATATGCACACCAAGATACTCTAAAAGTATCATCTTTATATTTTTTAATTCATATCAATCTACATTTAAAAAATAAATCACAAAGTATTCAACTAATATAGTTTATTTTAAACTAAGTGAGTTATGATATTTATAACATATAGTTATATGATTATACTTTCAAATGAATACCATGTATAAATTTAAAATGTTAATAGAAAGTTATCCTTTGAATATCACTAAAAATATCAATTTCAATGCTTGGGTTTGAAAAATTCTTACATTTCTAACCTAAATGAAATAACTAAATAAGATTATTATTCTAATGTAAAACTTAAAAAAATACAAAATTCATGTGTAATACCTTTAATCTCTTTTCTTTCATGTTGTTACCTCCTTTTCAGCTTGTTTGTTGCAAATGATTCATCATTTTTTTATTTCATTAAAATAAATATGTAGATAATTAAATGTTAAATCATATTTTTAATTTCACTAAATTATGTAAATATTATCATCACATATATATTAATATTTATCTTTCACTTTGTTAAACTTTCTCACAATACTTTATAATTTTTCTCATCTATATAAACCTATATTTGAAAATAAACTTAGTAATCAAATTTAAAAACATACAACTACAAGAAAAAAAAACATATACCTTATCTTTGCTTGAGTTGTTGATGTTTTATTGTATGGTTTCTTTAGAATATACTATTTTTGTTAAACCTTGTAACAATAACTTTTAAAAGCTTGCACAACTTTTCGTATCAAGATCCTCATCTTCATTTTTAACATCCTTTAGTGATAATATATTTTTATAAAATAAATAATTAAAAATATTAAGAATACAGATGTATAATCAAAATGAATTTTAACATAGATATCAAAATTTGATTTAGTGCATAATGTTGAAATTCTTGAAAACTTTCTTCTCTTTCGACAAAAATATTCATCTAAGACAAATAGATATTCATATATAAATATATGAAAAATATATATTATCTAAGAAAATTATAAAAAAATTTAAATGAAATCATTACCTCTAATGATATATCTATTTCTTTATCTTCTTCAGACCTTAGTAGTTTTTTCATTCTCTAAGAGGCTAAGATAATACACACTTTTTTTAAATACATGAAATATTATAAAAGCATCAAAACCATGTATTAAAAGATAAACATACAATTTCATAAGATACTGTTTTCAAAGCTTGATCAATTGGAATATTATCCATAGTCGAGATGTATATATCTAGCTTCTAAGAGTTAGAAGTAAGAGTATATACTTCAGACTACCATCAAAAGGTATATATATAGATATGGAAGAAGTGGAACTAACAAGATAATCACAATACCAAACATATAAATCAAATTATCTTACTAGTGATGCTATTGTAATAGAAATCACATCTTTGGGTATAGGTTCAACCTTTCCAATATTTTCACTCCAATGAAGGTTGTGAACTCTTCTATATGCCAAAAAATTAATGGATTCACCAACTAAAATTATGTCTCAAATATTAGGAAAATTAATGAGAAAAAAATTGACTCACTTATAAGAAGGCCCTTTCTCCTCAAATACTTTCTCCCATCAGCCTTATACTTTTTCACCAATCATAAATATCACGCTCTCTCCACAAGTGCTTATTACACATTTTCTATTTAGTAAATTTATATCAATAAACTAATGACTCACGTTTCTTTAAGTGTTGATGATGATCTACCATGGCCATGAGACCATTTAGAGACCAGTATTCCTAGTGTATCAGAGCACTGTGACAAGGATATCTAGTACATGCAGTACAAGTTATGAAGGGGAAATGAAGTGTGTGCCAAGTGTAAGAGTGTACACAAGAACTAAGAAGTTACACATAAATGAAGATGGATTGAGCTCTAAGAAGATGAACTGCATTAGCGTTGTGTATATGTATTTATGTGTGCATCCAGGGATGCCTCGGAATGTTTACTTGTGTGTAATGAGCATTGCATTCATTTGGGGTCATTGTCTCCCTTACAAGTCAAGGTTTAAGGCATTTTCTCTCTTAATGAATTAAGAAGAGAAGTAATTATTTCACTAAGAAAAGACAAGAGAGGTAATTCTCTCACTAAGAAAGACAAGAGACGTGATCCTCTAGAAGTGAGGAGAGAAGTGATTTTCTCTTTCTAAGGTCTAAGATGACACAAGCTTTTGTGGGAAGTCAATCTTAAGGTCGAGGCCCAAGGCAATCTAATGAACTGTCCTTATCTATGGCTCAAGAAGGTGGTTGCATGGACCATAAGTTAAGAGTAGAGTTTAAAAAGCTGCTTTTCTTAAAATAGACATGGTGAATCCATTTTTAAAATATCTCACGATAGAAAACTAATCTCTAAAAACGTCTCATAAGAGTTATCGAAAAAGGTGAGATCTACAACTTTCGTTTTTGACATTTTTCCATCTGAACAACACACAAAGAGATATTTCAAAATTCGTGTTGCAGAGTAGGTCTTGGAACAGCCACATCTTGCATGAAGACCAATCTTGGCACTCAAGTCTCTCTCCAAGAAGAGAAGCTCTTGAAGCCTATAAAAAGGGAGGCTCTCCTTGGGTGTGGAGGAGGTAAAGGAAGCATCACTTTGCATGCATCCAAGAGAAGAAGAGAACAAGCAAGTGCTATGGAAGCTCTACTAAAATCAAGTTCCAAGAGGAAAAGAGAAGGTACAAGTGCTGCGGAAGCTCTGTTGAAATCAAGCTCCAAGAGAAGATCCCTACAAATCAAGCTCTACTAAAATCAAGTTTCAAGAGAAGATCCCTACAAATATTATGTAGGAGAGAAGGTGCAAGTGCTGCAGAAGCTCTACTGTTGAAATCAAGCTCCAAAAGGAGAGTCCTACACATATTGTGTAGAAGAGAAGGAGAGACTCAAGAAGGATGAAAAGGTATCAACTTTGAAGTTGTAGCCAATTGTATATTGTGAAAGGAACCGTGATCTTGTTTCCAAAATCTACAAGTTAAGAACTGGTTTATGTTTAACAAAGGAGCTTGCTCCTTGTCAATAATATAACTCCACAAGGGGGGGACTGGCCCATCTTCCAGTCCCTAGTGTGTTGTCAATCTCTCTCTCTCTCTCTCTCTCTCTCTCTCTCTCTCTCTCTCTACATCTTTCTTTTCTCTTGTCTATTCTCTCTCTTTGCTATCATAATATTCACCATATATCTTTTAAGTATATCAGAAGATTGAACGTGTATTACAGATCTTATAATAGTGGTATGAGAGTAGCTCTCTTTGCTTTTCTGAAATTAAAGGCGATCCTTGCAAGAAGAAGATAAAGATGACAATTGATAAAGTGTCTACAAGTGAGCAATTGCATGCTCAATTGAATGAGTATCGTAGCTTGTTGGAAATTTTCGAAGTACATCAATTGATTGACAGCTTAAGAGCAAGGGAAGAAGCTACTTATGAAGGATTGAATCCTCTAAAAGATGGTGGGCCTGGAGGAAACACCATTGCACCAATTGATGGTGAAGGTGCAAAGCGTCCATTTGCTGAGAAGCTTGAAGGACTTTCGGGTCAAGAAGAGTAAAAAGACCTCAACTCATGTGAAGTGGATAAGGAGGAAGTCATCTCCCTTAACAACCAACTACTCCCCTGATTACTCAAGTTTCTCATCCTCCTCATCGGCATCTTCTAGTTTCTACTCTCTTGATTCTAAGTCTCGTGCAATCTGCAAACGGACAAAGAGGGACCATAAGAGGAGCAAGCTTAAGAAGACTAAGACTTTCAAGTCTAGGGATAAGGACATAAAGTTTGACTCTTACTCTCGAAAGAAAGATCCTACTAAGGAGTTAGCCTTTGCTAGGAAATTTGAAGTTTCTTTTTCTGATGGTAATTTCTCGGAAAACTCCAAGCTCAGGCATGTAGGCATGCACTTAAAAGACACTACTAGCAATTGGTGGTTGACTCTCATTTTGGAGGGAAGGAAACCTATGGCTTGAGAAAAGTTTAAAAAGAATTTTTATGCTTAGTTCTTGCCTCCTAACTTTGATAATGATGTCAAGAAGAAGTGGAATTGGCTAGGCTAGAAAGTGCATGAGAAGATCACTAGTTATGTGGACAAGTTTTGGTCTACTCTTCTCAAGGTTACTCCTTTCATGGAGATCAATGATGAAGAGAAGAAAGGAAGTTTGAAGCTGTGGTCTACTTTCTCATTTACACAGAACCATGAAGGTGTATCCACATGAAACCTTATCTCACATGATGGAGTCTGCCATCGTAGCTGAAAGTTTGTATATACCTGGTACATCTCGAAAGTTGGAGATGAGTTCTTATAGAGCTAGACAAGAGAAACTATATGATCAACCAAGAGATAGGACTAATCAAAGAAGACCTACCTCTACCCATGACCAATATTCAAAGCTAGAGGGTAACAAGAAGAAGCGCAAGTATCTCTCACCCTCTAATATACAAAATTACACATAGGAAGGAAGGTGCTTTCTTTGTGGTGAGTTAGGGCATATGAAGCCTAATTTTCCTCACAAAAGGAAGGAAGCAAATGTGGTTAAAGATCCTCCTTCACCATCCTTGAATTCTATTCCGGATGTGCAAGCTAACACTCATTCAAATGAGAAGAAGAGACACTCTTAAAGGGTTGGGGGACACTCAACAATCAACAAGTTTTGATACTCTTTGATCCAAGGTCCACATATAATTTTGTGTCAGCAAATACTCTTGAGAGGCTACAAATTCCATCGGATCGATTGGGAACACCAATTGGATCAGGTTTGGCATTTGAACAACTTACAAGCAATTCTACTCTTGTCCAAGGGAAGTTGAATTTTAGAATTGGGGATTATCGCGACCAAGAATCTTTTCGACTTGCACCCATTGGTAACTGTGATTTTATTTTAGGCATGTCTTGGCATTATAAGATCTCTTCCCGATTTTGTTAAGAAAACTCTTGCATTTCAATTCAAGGGTCGGAACATAGTATGCATTGCCGATGGTGGAGATTGGCCTATGCCAATGATTAGTCATGTAAGCATTTCTAAGGAAATAAAGAAAGTTATTTCTACGTACATGATTTTTGTGAGAGAGTCAAAAGAAGCCAATGACTCAAGGGCACTTGATGCCTCTAATGAACACACAATACCAACTAATGCTTCTAAGTCTCAAACTTTAAAAGAACCCCTCTTTAATTGATCAAGCCAGACATGACTTTGTTAAACAATATGAAGATTTTTTTTGGTGATTCACTCCCAAGAGAGTTACCTCCTAAGCGCCTGAAAGATCACACAATTGATCTTATCCCAAGCAGTTCACCACCTAACCAACTGCCTTACCGAGTAAGTGCAAGGCAACAAGAGGAGATCCTAAAACAACTATTAGAAAAAGGGTTAGTTCAACCTAGCTCTTCTCTATACTACTCTCTAGTCTTACTTGTTCAAAAGAAAGACAGTTCTTTCCGTATGTGCATAGACTACAGATCTTTGAACAAGATCACAATTAAGAAGCATTTTCCTATCCCAAGGATAGATGATATCTTGGATAAGTTGCAAGGGGCTAGTATCTTTAGTCACATTGATCTCAAGAGCAGTTATCACCAGCTACAGATAACACATGAACATGTCCATAAGATGGCTTTTCATACAATATTTGGACTATACGAGTTCTTAGTCATGCCATTTGGTTTGACTAATGCACCCGCCAAATTCAATCGAATGATGGAGAGAATTTTCAGACCTCACTCAAAGTTCATAGGTGTTTTCTTTGATAATATTCTAATATTTTCACGGTTTGAAGAAGAGCATAGAAAACATCTATCTATTGTTTTTCAAGAGCTTCGCAAGCATAGACTACAGGTCAATGCTAAGAAGAGTGAATTTTTCCTTTCAGAAATTCATTATTTGGGCCATATTGTTTCTTATAATATGGTGAGAATGGATCCTCAAAAGATTTAAGCCATTGTTGAATGGTCTACACCTACTTCTATACATGAAGTTAGAAGTTTCTTGGGCCTATGTTCATACTATAGGAGGTTCATACGAGGTTTTGTGTATGTTGCATCTCCTCTACATGACCTTACTAAGAAGCAAATGCCTTTTCGTTGGGGATCAAGGCAACTACAACCCTTTGAAAGAATTAAGTTTCTTGTGACTCAAGAACCAGTTCTCATAGTTTCGGATCTTCAAAAACCTTTTGAAGTTCATTGCAATGCTTCTAGGGATTGCATTTGAGTTGTGCTTAACCAAGAGCATTATGTAGTAGCATTTGAGAGTCAACGCCTCAAGCACCATGAGCTACATGCTCTAGTATATGAGAAAGAGCTTATGACGGTGGTACGTGCGCTTCAAGTATGGAAACACTACTTACTTAGTACAGATTGTGTTATTAAAATAGATCACTAAAGTCTAAGATACTTCCTCACTCAGAAGAAGCTTTGAGAGAAAGAGATGCATTGGGAAATTTTCTTATCTATGGTTCACTTCCAAATCCTTCACACATCTGGAACTAAGAATGTGGTAGCAGATCCTCTATCACGGTGACCTCGAGTGAATGCAATCTCAACTATTTACCATAACGAGTTCATCGATTTACCCAAAATGTATGCGACTAATTTCGACTTCTCAACCATATGGAATCAACTTAACTCAGGTAATTCGATTACACCTTGCTCGATTTGAGTTGGTTATTTGTATCGTCATCAAGCAATTTGTGCAGCATTGCCATTGTGAGACACAAGGTATTTTTATCATATAAGTAACATCCTAATCCCTCACTTTCCAAGGTAGCTATGGCTTTGTGTTTATGACAAAAAGATTAACCACTCTCTTTAGAAGATCCAATCTTGTATTGAGTTGGATGGTCATCAGTTACCATCATTAGCGTGGCATGCACAATGCATCTTCTACTGAGAGAGTTTTTATGTTTAGTAATGTGTATGATTGGATAATTAAAATCTACTTTAAATCCATCAACAAACATACTTTCCAACTCATCAATCACTAGTTGCATGAAGACATGAAAAAGCTTGCAAGAACTTCCAAGAATCTTCTTACAGCTAAATAGAATCAATAAAATTTTTGTAACCCTAATAAAAGAGTTATTTTTAGCATTGAGTACCTTGACCTCAACAACTCCACAATTCTTTTGGGTTGTCTTCGAGGCTTGAAACCCATCCCATTATAATTACTTTATAATAATAAAGTAAAATTTCATGGATCACCCTATTCATTAAAACTATATATATATATATATATTATTAGTCTACATTAAAGACTATTCATGGGATTTTTTAAAAAAAATCATTGCAATAAAGTGTACCTTGTATCACCTTTTGTTCTTATGTATGTGAGTTTGATATGATTCGCAAATAAACTTGTAGGTTTTCTCTGTCTCATTCCAACCATCTACAAGTGTTGGCGACCCTTGGAAAGGAGTCTGTTGCCACATGGAATTTGCGTGCGGGTTCATGAAAGTCACTCGTCACAAGGACGCTTTGTGATGGGAGAACTCAATGTAAAATAATTAACCAAAATAATTTTAGATTCAAGATGAATGAGAAAACAAATTCTTTGATGAAAGATATAGACAAGATACATGTTCAAAAGACTCTCCAATATGATCAAAAGATCTCGAGAAAGGCAAGGTCAAACTTTTGAAATGGGAAGATCAAAGAGGGCAAGGGATACAAGCTCCACCTCTCGCCTCTCTCACTTGATTGTGATGGCACTCTTCACCCTAAGAGCACCATTAGTGCCTCTTATATAGTTTTTCTAGCAATGTTATTGTTTTGGCTTTTTCATAAAATTTGAAGGCTTATAATATCTAATCTTTACAAAGGCTAAAACTCAAGCATTAAAAGCCAAAATCAAATAGCATTGCTAGAAAAACTATATAAGAGACACTAATGGTGCTCTTAGGGTGAAGAGTGCCATCACAATCAAGTGAGAGAGGCGAGAGGTGGAGCTTGTATCCCTTACCTTCTTTGATCTTCCCATTTCAAAAGTTTGACCTTGCCTTTCTCGAGATCTTTTGATCATATTGGAGAGTTTACCACACGTGATTTATGATGCCAATTAACTTAACGGCTCTCGTCATCCTAGCCCACAATCAAATGCCAAATTGATGCAAGCTATCCAAGATTAAGATTAGTCTTGAAGGCACATTGCTCTTGGTTCCATGCACAATTCCTTTGGACACACAAATCAAGTAGTGCAGGCATTGAATGAGGCATTTGGCATATCTCAATAGAATAATGACAATTCTTGTCTTGCTCATGCCACCCCCACCATTGCATCGATATGTCTAGCAGTGCAGTTCTCTCGGCTAGCTTCTTCTTCTAAGACTTCCCTGTCAGTTGTTCCTTTGCAGAAGTAGCATCCATCTCATACTTATCGACAAGCTCATCAATCATGCTTACTCTCACAACACAAGTTGCCATTGTGTCCGGGTCTTCTGCTCTATTACTCAACAGGAAGAAGGCAAGGAAACATCCTCAAAGGATGCCTCTAGCGCAGACAAGGTCACGCGCAATTATGGTCTGGAAGCTGACTTATGAAAGATTTTCACCTCAAAGGACAAGAAAGTAAAAGGTTGGGATCCAAACAAATGTAATAGGAGAAAAGGTTGGGACAATAGCTTTACCTTATGTAGCACACAAAGAGTATCATTTTGGGTATCTTGACCGGTATGGGAGTCATCAAGACAGGCAACATGCATTGTTGTTAGTTGTTGTGAATAATATAATCTCAAGCATGGCTTCAGATTTGTGATGGCATTGAAGTTGGTGTTGCATAGCAAGATAGTATGCAATAGGGGAGAATTGCCATTTGTACGGACTACAAGCAAAGCTGCTTGAAATCTTTGAGTTGTTGTAGTGGAGGACACTAGAAGCTCCCTTGCTAGCACTATAGTTGAAGTAATGGTGAAGCAAACCTATCTTTGTTCAAGGAGTTGCATCCTAAGATTTGAAATTCACCATATACCTTATGCTCTTTTGCATCATACACATTCTTCTCTCTACATCTCACACAAAGGCTTCTGTAACAATACTTTCATACTCATAGTAATCTTCGTCATCAACCAACTTGTCCTAATGACCATCAATATCATCAACCTTCTTAAATGTGGAGTTTTCCAATAATGATTCTCCTCCTGTAATTGTAAGCTAAGGTTTCTGATATGCATCGAGATTTGTTAAAAGCTTGCAAGTCCCCTCTCAATGAAAGCGCAAAGATAAACCAATCTTCTAGGGACAAAAACCCAACATGACGCTTTGCAACGTGATTCATTAATAAGTCACCTTCATCTTCAAAAACAATTTTCAATTAATGCCCTAACTCTTCCAATGATGGCTCCAAAAAGTTCTCATGTGCCCTTATAGCTCTTGTAGGCTGCTAAATGTTGAGCCATATGAAAGAGACATGTCATCTTCACTGACAACATCTGAATAGCAATTCACAGGGGGAAAATCCAAATCTAAGCTGTGTTTCACAATAATAACCATAGCTTGATGGTTTCGAAGATACACATCAACAAGCTATTGAAGGAAGAACATTGTTATCTCCAGAATATGTGGTATTCTGATTAGTAGGCTCTTCAACTCATAAAATGTTTTATAAAGAATATCCTTCTTCTTCAAGAAATACTCACTGAGGATGTAAAACTTATGACCTTTTCCTTGGATACTTGAGTCTTCAAATGCGACGCAAATAGCGATGCAAATAGCGACGCTCCATAGGGAAAAAAAATAGGCCGAAACCAAGTGCGGGTTTATTTCGCGTTTTTGTGTCTACTGTTTTGAGAGCGAGAGCGACCGTCGTGAGAGAAGGAGAGGAAGAAGGCTTGCCGCCACCGCCATTGTTCGTGAAGGAGAGGAGGAGCCTTCATCGCGAAGAGGAGCCGCCCCACAGTCGCTATATATCATCGGTGAGTCTATTCTCTCCTTCTCTTGCTTATTTAGGGTTTAAATCACTTTCTCTTTTGCTTGTTTAGGAGAGGAAATGAGAGAGAAAGAGAGGGAGAGGGAGAGGGAGGGAGAGAAAGAGAAAGAGAAAGAGAAAGAGAGGGAGAGGGAGGGGGAGGAAATGAGAGAGGGAGAGAAAGAGAAAGAGAGGGAGAGGGAGAGGGAGAGAGAGAGGGAGGGAGAGTGCATTCTCTCTCTCCCTCTCCCTTTTGCTTTTGGAGAGTGTTAGGACATATTGTGAGAGGGAGAGGAAATGAGAGAGAAAGAGAGGGGGAGGGAGGGAGAGGGAGAGGGAGAGGGAGGGAGAGGGAGAGGGGGGGAGAGGGAGGAAATGGAAGAGATTGTGGGCAAAACTCTCTATTCACTTTTTTGAAGTGTTCAAATTAACATAGGATGCAAACATAGATCATTCTTGTGTGTGCAAACTTGAGAGCTCTCTTCTCTCTTCTTGTATCCTATCTTCTTATGCTTCACATTGAGGGTGAGGGTGAGAGGAATTAAGTGAGGAACTAGAAGAGTGAAGCTTCTCTCCTATCTTGCATTCTTCTCTTCTTCCCCTTCTTCTTCTACAATTTGGAGGGTGAGAGGTGGACTTGAGATGAGGTTGGGATATCCCTCTTTCTTTTCTATGCTTCCTCTCTTTGTTGGAGTACTTGAGGAATGGATGGATTGAAAAATGGAGTGGCGTAACCAATTGAGGGAGCCATGCTTGGATTGTGAGGCTGAATTGATTTGAGATGATGATTTGATTGGTTGAGTATATTAGAGTAAATAGAAATCAACAACTTAATTTTTTATAAAAAAACTCTCTAATCATTTGTAGTAGAGATTCGAATTGCATTGATTGATGATTGCTATGGAGGATTAGTTATGTCCAACGTTTATCAATTGCATTAGGAAAGAAATTAGTTATGTCTACTATTATGTCTAATGATTGCTATGGAGGATTAGTTATGTCTAATGTTTATCAATTGTATTAGGAAAGAAATTAGTGAATTTTTTTTGCTTACGACACCTAAATGCAACTCACAATGTAACTCATCTAAATGCATTCAAATTGAACTCACAATGTAACTCATCTAAATGCAACTCATTGGAGAGTGTTAGGAGCATTTAAATGGAAGGACCTCTTGAGTGAAAGCTAGCAGGGAGGGAGATATTTTCCAAATAAAACATTTAAGGAAGAAAATGAAATGAGAGAGGGAGAGGAAGAGAGAAAACGAAATGAGAGAGGGAGAGGAGAGAGAAAAAATGAGAGAGAGAGAGGAGAGAGAAAAGGAAATGAGAGAGGGCACTAAGGCTCAATACATAACCTAGAAGCATATAAATACCACTGACAACACTATGGCAGATATAAGTACTAGATCCAAGACAAAACATCAACCCATCCTACGATAGGGGTACTGTATCCAATGAGTATCAAGAGAGCATGTACATGTCACAATTAGTCCTATTGTCTCACTATAATATATCTAACAAATGGCTCATGTATCATCCAATGATAAGAGGCTTGAAGTGTCTTAAATTAATGCTTGATGTGAGAAGTGATAGTCAAACTCAATGAGACTAAGCTTCAATCTCAATCCAAGTGCATTATAGAAGCATGGCCAAGTATATGGCATCAACCATAGACACTAGTGTAGCATGCAAAGTAATTAATAAGCATCAACAAGCAATAAGCATGTAGTTTCTCTGACAAAATAGCATTCAACCCTACTTATTACAGAAGTGAAAACCTCTATAAAATTGAGTAAATGAGTGCTCAATTTAGTCCAATAGCATGCCAAGACATTGACATAGCATCCCAAGTGATCTCACATCAAATAGACATCTCGAGAAGCATAAGTGACCTCCAATAAACAATGAGTGAAGGGTTTTCCCAAATTGTATTACAAGTCATTAAATTTTTTGTTGTAACGTAGACAAGATGGAAAACGAAGAAGGTCATGTTGTTCAAGATCGCGAGGCGTATCTTAATCCGCGTGTCCCATGTCCTTGCTCTCAATGCAAGTTGGCAATTAGACGAAAACGCCAATTGTCTTTAGAACACGTACGACGATTTGGTGAGTTTCAATCTGAGATCATTGATCAGGCAATTGCGGATTTTCAGCAAACGGTAATTTGAAGTTAATTTCAATCATGCATTGTACTCGCAAGATAATTGAATACCATATATAATAAGATTGGGTCTTGCTAGCAAATTTTCTATCCAGGGAGATGATGTCTCGTCCCAAGGGGGAGTGCACCTTTTGCAACCAATTAGAAGAGTATGTGGGCGTGCGATGGATGGAGTACAGGAGCCAATCCACCACTCGCAAGGCAATCTATATCGTCAATGCCAGAGGAGACAGGCAACCTTCCAGACCTACCTACAATCTTGGAGCCTAAGATGGAGGCAATGATCGATGCATTGATTCCCATGGATGTCGAACCTTTTGATCCGCTTAGAGAGGAAGCATCCATACCATTATATAATGGGTGCCGAGTATCTCGACTGAAGACACTACTTGCAGTCTTAAGTGTGCAAGCAAAATACAGGTGGAGCGATACGAGTGTGACTGAGTTGTTTAGGTACCTTGTACATATGCTTTATTGAATTTTTTTTTCACCACTATTATTACAAAAATTTGTGCTTTTTCAAGGTGTTTTATGATTTTTTTTCAGGTTATTGAAATATCATATATTACCACCTGCAAATACCATGCCTAAGTCTCGTGATGATGCATGACATGTTTTACGAAAGCTTGGCATGGACTACAATAACATCCATGAATGTATCAACGATTGATGTCCATTTCGAGGAGAATATGAGACTATGGAGACATGTCCAAAGTGTGGTGCTCACAGGTATCGAGGACTTGTAAGGGCAAACCATCCCTCAAAAAGTTCTCAGACACTTTCCGCTCATCCCCCGCATAAACCACATGTTTCGTACGTCCGGCATGGTGAGCTTGACAACGTGGCATGCGCAGAATAGGTCCACGGATGGAGTTCAACGAATATCAACGGATTCGCGTGCATGGAGCCACATTGACTCTACCTTCCTAGGCTTTGCCTGAGAGCCAAGGAATCTTCAGCTCGGTCCCCCAATGGATGGCGTGAACCCATTTGGTCTCTACGCTCAACTTCTTACAGTATGTGGCCTATAGTCCTTGTCAACTACAACATCCCTCCATGGCTTTCTACAAAGAAAGGACATCTCATCCTTAGCTTGCTCATCCCAGGCCGCTACAAAGTAAAAAATATGGACATGTAGCTTCGTCCATTAGTCGATGAGCTTAAGATTTTGTGGGAGGAGGGGGTCACCGTGCAAGATATGAGCAGGTGCGATGGTCGGCGGTCAGCCAATATTTGAGCCATTCTCATGTGGACGATGCATGAATTTTCGGGATTGGGAGAGTGCTCAGGTGAGCAGGCCTCCATTCTCGCTAGTAATATCTATATTTTATCTCTTTCAATCAAGTATTCACTAAGTTGTAGTGTTGAAACAGGTCTAGTTACCTCAGGTTATCATGCATGTCCATTGTGCGGTAAACTCCCGAAGGTCACGAACCATGAAGAAGATGGTATATCAAGGACACGCTGCTTTCTTGCCGGAGGATCATGAACTCAGGGAAGGTTTCCTTGGACGACCTCCAACACGTATGAATGCCGCAAGCTCGTATAGCTGAAAATGGTCCACGCGGAATCACATCCAAATGGAATGCGGCCGTTCTCAATTTTCTACGAGTTGCCATATTGGACCCACTTACAGGTCAACCACTTGTTGGATCCCATGCATATTTTCAAGAATGTGGGCAGCTTCTTATGGGACCACATCACAGGAAAGAGAGACACTATAGGGGCACGAATGGATTTGAAGGAGGTAGATAAGATGGATGCGCTTTGGCCGCAGTCGAGTGCTGATGGTTGCGTGCAGCTTCATCGCGCTCCTTGGGTTTTATCCACTAAAGAAGAGCGCATTGTGAAGCAAGTAATCAAGTCTATCCGCACTCCGATGGGTATGATGCGTTCTCTCAGGTCCGCATTTTCTAAAGACGATCAATTATCAGGGCTAAAATCCCATGACTGGCATAAGATATGTCAAGTTTGTACTACGAATGGATTGTAATTACCGTGGGAATTTTGCTATTTGGAATGTAGCCATTATTCATAATGCTTTCTCATTTGTGGCAGTTTGTACTACCGATCGCGATCGCAGGATGTCTTACTCCAAAAATACACGGGGCCATTTACAAGTCGACTTTGGTGCAATGGATCTCACAGAAGGAGATTAAGACATCCTCTATTAAATCCGCGAGGCGGGGAGCAGTGGAGATGGTCTATCTCTTTGAGAAATACTTGCCCACTAGCATGCTCACAATACAGGTCCACCTTCTTGTGCATCTTGTGGATGAAGTGGAGATTGCTGGACCTGTCCATACGCGATGGATGTTCTTCTTGGAGCACTTCATGAAAACCCTGAAAGACTTTGTGCAACAACAAGCTCGGCCAGAAGGTAGCATGGCCGAAGGTTGGTTGGTGTCTGAGGCGCTAGTGCATATTTCACAATGGCTACCAACGGTGGAACCAGACAATGAAATGCTATGGTCGTCGCTGAAGGACGATGATAGACTGATTGGAGATGTGGTGGTTGGAAATGGGGTAGAAAAAAGAATGGATGCCTCAATGGAAGAGAATGTGAATCGCTTTTGTATGTTGCACCATGCCTCTATGGAGACGTGGCTCGCCAAGTACTAGATCCCTAGGCAAGATCGAGAGGAAGCGCGAGCTAAATTCTGACGTAGTATGTGTCATCGACCGATTCAATATCCTGAAGGCATGGAGGAGCTGTTGCGGTTTATGTCAACGCGATGGTTGCATGGAGCCTTGACCGCAATGTCTCGCAAAGGGACAGAGGTCTCAATGGAGAAGTGGGAATTCTCAAAGGGAATGTAGTCCAAAGGTGATGAGGGGTTTAGAATATGTCGTATGATATAAATTTTATATAAGACATCTAATTTGAGTGTTTCAATGTACAGTACAAAATATATAGTGCAGCGTGGTCGCACGGACGGCATTTTCACGTGGAGTGTATCGACAAAATGCGCTCCACAATGGACTGTGGTATCATGGCAAGGTTCGAGCAAGAGAACCGGCGACGAGCAACGGATCCGAACATTGTTGTGGATGAGATGGAGTATTTTGGAAACTTACAAAGTATTGTTACGGTGGATTACCGTAGCTTCTTCATGATACTATTCGATGTGCAGTGGTTCAAAGTGGTACTTGGAGGAGCTGGAGCAACAGTTCGACGGGTCCATCTGGATTTCTCAAAATAGATTCCGAAAAAAAATGGACGGATTTGCACGACACCTTTGTGTTGCCGGCCCATTGTGAGCAGGTGCATAGACTCATTTGCTTGCTAATTATATTACGACATGGTTTATGTCACAATGGTTTGAACTCTATTGTACATGTTTGTGAACAGGTAATCTTCTATCCAAACCCCCGACAACCTTGATGGTGGTATATTATACCTTCAACTCCCCGAAGTGCGAGAGTATATGATCAAAGCGATATTCCGAGCATAGATGAAGATAATATTCAAATAGAGGGGTCGATATTGCAAGGGGTGGAGGCCGTCAAAAGCTTGGAGCCAGCATCGGCTAACAATGATGGAAATACATGAGTCCAATAATTCTTTGAGAACGAGGCAGACTCATTCTTTTGTGATGACATGTCTATCGACCTTCCAGTGTATGCAGAGTTGTGTCAGGAGATTAACATGGGACCATAGGATACTTCATACTTGGAGCATCCACTTACTCAATTCGTTGACCAATCGCTTATAAGGGTACATAAGATATGCATTTTAAGTGAGATTTTTTTTAAATGATTTATATTACTGTGCTTTGTATGATTTAAATTGATTATTCTAACATCATTTTTTATCGCATGTAACATTTTCAAGATGAGTCAAGGGATGAGCGATGAGGAGTTACAGGACATCTTCGCACACATGTCTCCAGACCAGATTGCCAGATTCAGAGAGATGGCAGACCAGGAGCTGTCTCGGTCTTCGTCAGGGTGCTCTGCTAGATCTGCTTCAGTGCGATCGGATGCTTTGTCTTTGAGCAGACAATCTCGACGCTCATGACTTGGGCCAGAGGAAGGGAGTGCATCGAGATCAAGGGAATGCTGTAGAGATATAGAGACAGTGAGCCCGCGGTCGACACGGGATACAGGTGTGACTTCTCGCTCTTATGGCTCAGGTGGATGTTGTGGAGACACGGACGTGGTGTCTCCGTCTCGTCGTTCAGCTGGAGCTGCATCACCTCTAGGATTTGTCACACCTATGGGGACGTCTACTCCAGTTACTCCGGCTTTTGCGCAGCCATCAGCAGGTGGCACCCTCGTGGATGCCACTCCGAGAGAGATTACCCCCATCGGTACACCGGATGCAGAGGGGTCTCCTGGATATGCCCAAGAGCGTGGATGCAAATGGGAGAGGACCCATCTTAGGCAGACTCCTAGGGGTTATGGAAATCTAGTCGATAGTAGGTCAGGAGCCATCATCATGAATGATGAGGAGAGGAGGGTGATGGCTCGCATGAGAGAGTTGTGCCAACAAGTTTTTCGGCACAATGTCTTGGATCATTGGAAGAACATACCAGAGGGGAGCAAGGACTACATAGTAGCATCCTTGCACGATGATTTTTCGGTGCTAGCCACAGTAGATGGATTCTCTACGGGCTGGATGATGGATTGCATGCATGCATACATGTCACATAGATGATCTGACGCATGTAAGGCAATCAAGAGTGAGGCTGCAAAGCTCAAGTGGTTAGATGCAGACGACTGGCGCCGACTGAGGGAGGAGGCTACAGATTCTCCAGGACGTTGAAGTCAGTAGCGCGAGGCGGCGAGGGCATGGCTCGAGGCCGAAGTGGTTCATCATCTTGGGAGTGACGGCCACAGGACATATTTGGAGGACTTTGTAAGTTTTTCTTTTGTTTTGCTTGTTTATTTTTTTGAAATATTCTTTGTATTGACAATCATGTTTCTAACAGTTAGCATTTTGTTTTCTTTGCAGCACTCTGTTACAAATTGCAATCCGACTGGCCTTGAGACTCAATATGCAAAGAGGCACAGTCTCAGGGCATTGATCAACCGATTGTATAGATGCAGCGGCCTTGTAAGTCACTCATCTTTCTTGTCCGTAGTTACCATGAGATATTTGAATGCATTATTGTATGGTGGATTGATGTGTTGTTTCTTTTTTTGCAGAGTCCGTTTGATGCTCCTTTGCGGCGGGATGAGCTTTCGGGGGACGAGGATGTATAGCTCGCCCTTGGATCCCTGGAGCTCACACACCTTTATTTTTGAGTCGCCTGATCTATGTAGACATTTTCTATGTATTAGTGATATCCTATCATGATTTTTCCAATCGCTTTTTATGCGATCATGTATTTATTTCATGTATCAGTTTTATGATTTCAGTATACATTGTTTTTGTTTGCAAGCGCATTGTACACAGTAGTGCAGAAACTATTTTGTATGGCTCTCATAATTTAAAAAAATTCCATGTTACTATCGCTATTAGCGTAGCAAATTTTACTACTCGCATCGCTATTGGCATCGCTATGCACGTCACAAACCGTCACTATCAGCGTCGGTATTGGCATCGCTATCAACGTCGCATTTTCGCTATCAGCGTCGATATGCGATGCTAATAGCGATGCCAATACCGACGCTGATAGCGACATTTGGGACGTGCATAGCGACGCAAATAGCAACGTTGATAGCGACGCCAATACCTACTGTTCTATGGCGTCGCCAATAACGACACTTTTTGCGATGACGGGGATAAATTTTGTTGTTTGCATTTTCATCGCTTTAAACGTTGGTATAAGGCCTATATCTTGCAGTGCTTCATATAATCCTGTTTTTTTTTTCATGCAATGTTCCCTATCAAGAATATGCTTTGAAAGAGAATTTTGTGCCCAATCATTCATGTGATTTGCAAATTAAAATCCATGCAATGGAATCAATCAAATGATGCTTCCACACAAAATTTTATGAATGCACTGAAGAAAATGTGCCTACCAGCATAACTACATGTGCTCGTGCATCATGCAAAATGCAAACAAAAAGACACACACATAAGAAAATAAATTCCTAATAGTGCTAACTAATGAGTTCAAATTCTTGGTGAAAAACTTCGCCCTCATGTTCCCAGTGGTGGGACGTGCAGCATCATGACATCTGCCCCCTCCAAACTTGCACGTACTACAAATGGGCCACAACTACCCATCCTCATTACGGCCAAGCTCAACAGTCATGCAATCTCCTCATCTTTTGCAAAATCATCTGTAGTATCCACAATCTCATCTACATCATCTCATGCCTCAAATCTATTATAAATTTCATCATCCAAATCCTCAACTGCATAGGTTATATCATCTCATCTCTTGAACAATTTGATTCTCTTCCCTAAAATCAAAATCCACAAGGCCATACCATCAAGCTCTGCTAAGGAGTATGTAGCATTGTCATTGACAAGTTGCACCAAATAAGGCCCAAACCATCCTCTCAAAACATTGCGGATAGCACTATACTGATTGTCTAGATTATTATTGTCCTAGACTAACACCCAATCTCTCTCCTCAATCTCTTTAGGTCTCAATTTATGTCTACTAGCAAATCGGTCTTTGCGATGAATTCTAGCCTCTTTCAGCTTCCAAATAGCTCTCTCAGTATCTTCAAATCTCCTCTTCAATTGACAAATATGAAGAGTCAAAATATTCTCTCTAGTCATCTCATCTTACTGCCACAATAAAGCACTTCAAGTGTACAAGTCTTTGTAGGCATGACTAGCTTCTACCCCCATACATCAACTTAGCTGGCATATATCCTGTAGTCATATTATGGGTAGTGCGATCAACCCATAATGCATAAGGCAACAACCTAGGCCCCTATCCAACCCGTCCACCACATGATTTGGCCAAGGCTTTCATAATCGACAGATGGCCTCTTTTGCTCTTCCCGTTGCCTTCTATATTATATGCTAAAGTTAAAGCAAGTTTAATGCCAAGACGAGAGAAAAACTCCCTAGCCTCATCAGCATCCAACTCACCTCTATCTGCAATAATTTTCCCAATGTATCCATACGTGCAAATAACATCCTCCAACAGAAACTTACAAACCATTGAAGTAGAATTTTTTCTCAATGATCTTCCTTCCACTTGATATGTGAGATCTTCTCATGCCAAAACAATATAACGCATCTGCCATAATCCAAGATGCATAGTAATCAAATCAAGAACCCACTTGTAGTGAATACATTGCAGGTAAGTAGGATGAACCTCACCTCTATGCCTCACTAAAGAAAACAACTAACAAATTGTGCATGTCTCAACAAATTGTGAGATATCTCTGTACATGCCTCTCCACAAGTAGCACTCTTTAATCTTCGTATAGGTCACCCAAACAGCTTATGTCCAGCCCAAAGACTTTCATGAAACTCTTTCATGATTTACACTTGTAAAAAGCTCTCAATGGTTGTCCTCCTTGCTTTCGTGGATGCTTCCAAAGTAGCCCACTTTGCAAGAAGAAACCATAAACATTTCTCCTGATCTTCTTGAAGTCCGCATCAATCCATCCATCTTGTCTAGACATGGTACTCAAATAACGACCAATCTATAAATACTCTCCTATATACAAAGACTCATCAAAGCTGTTCAAAGCAGATACATGACAAATATGATCAGCATCCATGGCTGAAAGATCAGCCCCATCATCAACATCATCAATGCGAGAAAAATCCATGTCATCATACCTCATTTGTGAAAGCATATCAGCTACTAGGTTGTCTTTACTTGCTATGTGCATGAACTCAAGATTCATGGATTTTATGTACCCAATTCACCTAAGCATAGCAATATCTGGAGTAGAAAAACTCGTGATCATACCTAGAAGAGGCAAGCAATCAATCTGGACCCACACAACAGCACCAATGAAATACTCTTTATTATTTTTGAGAGCTGTGAAAACTCCCAAGAGCTCCCTCTTAATCTCTAGATACCTACACTACTTCTCATTAAGGACTTTCACCCCAAACCGAATAGCATACCTATTCCCATTTGCATTGTCTTGGCCAATAGCCCATCCAATGCTGATATGACTAGTATCAACAATAAGAACAATAGGTCTCCCATGCTCATAATCTTCTTTTCGAAAAGTTGGAGCAGCTCTCAACAATCTCTTTAGCTTCTACATAGCTTTAGTATGTGTCATCTCCCAAAAAAAATGATGCCCTTTCCTTAAGAGCAGGTAGAGATCATCCGCAATATGAGCAAAATGAGGAATCCAAATAAGATAAAACACACAAGCTCTAAGAAACCTACAAACTTCCAAAGTAGAAAAGCAAGTCTCTAGAATCTTCTCTATGGCATAAACTTGTGCAGGGGAAGGCTTCCTACCATAATAACAACACATATGTCCAATAATCAAAACCTCTCTAGCACAAAAAATAGACTTCAACCCTGACAATGTCAAATTTACTTCCTCTAGCCTACAAGGAATCCTCTCAATATCTCTAATATGTGCGGCCATAAATAACTTGCATCCATGATCCTCTAAAGTATCATCCTTTTCTTTCTCCAAATTACCCTTAATAGGCAGATCATCAATGAAAGGCATGGTAAGCTCGGGAATAAAATCTTGTAACCTTGTTCATTCCATTTATCATATGAGGAATCAAATTAGTAGCTTCTTGTAGCTAAAAGTGTACACATTCAAACAAGGCCTAAAGGTGTCATCATCAAAGTGAAATCTTTGCTCTCAAGGGCAAGGTCATAACCAGAATAAAGATCTACAAGTGAATAGATATCATGTCTAGTAAAAGCCTTTGCAAACTCATCCACAATAGGTCATGCACCAACATTTCGTATAGTGACCTTGTTCACCGGCTGTAAGTTGTGTATGAATCTAAGTGTCCCATTCTTCTTAGGAACTGTGAACCATCTATTAGAATCTTGAGCTGAAGATGGTTCAAGAATCCCCATCTTGATCCGCTCATTCCAAAAGCTCAACCAATTTGGGCAAGTGAGCTCTAGGCACATGAATAGGCCGTAGATTCCAAGGGACACTCGGAATGGTAAAAATAACCATAGGTTTCATAACCTTAGGATCAACCCATTCAATCTCATGTGGGAAAAAAGTGAAAGCTCTCCCATGTGTTCACAATATCTCTTAAAAACATCTCACCTCTTCTGGAAGCAAAAACTCTTCAGTCCCAATCTTCATCTCTTTCAGTGTCTCAACTAAAAACCCATGTCCAATGCCTATAGGATCTCGTAAAGGAGGTTGCATGGCAGCGTTCCTAATCATCTCATCACTATCCAAAGGTAGTGGTCCTGCAACTTGTCTAACCTTCTTGTCAACTATCTTATATTTTATCTATACTTTGACTTATTTGCTATAATCTGCAAATTTCAGCCCTAGTAAACAAAGATTTTACTATGTATAAACAGTAGTATCCAACTCTTTTTGTTGAAATATTTAAGCAAATAACACTTTTTGCTGAGAATTCTCAACATCCCAATTTTCTTAAAGTATGAAATTAGTATGAAATCCCGATTTTCTTGAAGTATGAAATCAATAATTTCGCAATACATTGCCAGAGAATGGACCTGTAAGACATGACAACTTTTGATTGTCAATTTTCAGCAATGCTGAAAAATCCTCCATAGTATCCGAGCATGAAATCCCATCATAGAGACCATCTACCCTGTCTTCTTCGTAAAACACCTGCAAGCTTCAATTCTTTCTCTTTTCTCTTCACGTACTGCCTGGCAGCTCTAGTCATATTTGAAATATGCTAAAAATACAGAGTACTTTCAGTAGATACACCATAAACACATGAGGAAAAACTACAATTGCCAAGAGGCGAGAGCTTTCCCTGTCTCATACCATTGTTGTCTCACAAGACAGTGGTACCTAATAAAAATCTATCTCTCCTACTGGAAGAGGGGAATCCCTAAAGGAATCCTTATTCCGCTGATGGTTGACACAAACGGGGACAGCCCTCTTTCCATCTTTGCTTTGGATCCGCACATAGGTAAACCCATCATCCAAAACCTTAGTTTCCATCTGAGACTTAGCAATAAATGGCTGCCCCAAAATAATAGGATAGGAACAACAATTTTGCACAAACAAATTATAAGACTTATCCACATCTCCAATAGAAATCTTCAAGTTTGGACAAGTAGCATATAAATCTCTTGCAGTGTTGTTGGCTGCATGCATGCACCAACCATGATCCACATCAATTGGCCACCTACCATTATCATATAGTCCACGCACTATGATATTAATCTCGGAGCCATGATCCAAAAGAGCAACACAAGGGGTCTCTGTCTCAACAAGCTTAACTACAATCTTCATAGTCGCATGAGCCCAGTGACTATGAGAAAAATGGCTATGAGACACCAACCTAGGCACATCATCACTCTCCGCATACTGTATAGACTAAAGTAAAGGCTAAAGAGTCTTCTTTAACTACATGCATAAAGCTCCATTAGTAGACTTCTTAGTATTCTCCTCATCAGAATCAATCTCCTCAATCTACAACCCATAGATAATAGCCTCAACAACTGCTAAAGCCTCTCTATGGATCATATACTATGTCGACTCTTAAATAACCTGTCATTTTCTTTTAATCAGGGTGATGATAACATCATGAAATTCTCTTTTGGCAATTTCAAAACTTCTGCAAGAGTGAATTCAATTTTCTAGTTAAGAATCCGATCCTCAAGTACCTTTTTCACTTCCGTAGTCGTCTCAATGTCAAAAACCAGCTTGAATCTAGGTTTCTTTTTTAGCTTTGGATCCTTTGTCCTCAGAGCTTTATGATCTTCCTATACTTTTGACTTCTAAACATCAGCCATACTCTGCTCCAGTGTCGTGAAGAAGAAGGCTGAGAAGCTAGATCATTCCTCTTAATCACCCTCTTCAAACCTTGAGGCTGATCATTATCTCTTTTTTTCTTCTCTTCAACAAGCACTTCGAATCCTTGAGATTTTGCCATATAAGCATAGATGGAAAAGACATCAACTCGATCATCCCATCAAGTATATTTTTTTATTGCATCACTTGTAGCTAAAACTTAGGATAATGAAGCTTTTCTCTTTTTCTCTATGTGCAGTGCATAGGACCATAAAGGAGATTTGTCCTTCGGCAACTGCTCCAACTGAAGACCATATGCAAGAGCTTCTCTTGCCACCTCTCATTTCACACAATTTCTTCATACCACCCTTACCAAAATTCGGTTTAATTGGTAGCTCTGTATCTCAAAATATATCATATTGTCCTTCCAACTTTGTCTTCTTGCCTCTTCAAAATCTTGTCAGTCCTTTCGCTCATAATCTAACATTGGCCCTTAAAAGAGAATCCTTTTTATCTATTTTGGCAACACAAATGCATTAGAAATGTGTGGAAGAAGCCACACATGGTTAACCAAAAATGGTTCCTAATTTATATAGGTTTTGAGCTATCTCAAATTATGGTAAATGTTATATCATTGATCAATATAATTTACCTTCAGAATGCTTAAGGCACCACTAAAATAATGTTTGATCAATACAATATGTAGAAATGTGTTTGCATCCATGAATAGATCAAGGCTTTGGCTTGGGTAAGTTACTCATGAATATATGTGTGTATCACGTGGGTTAAAATAAGGTATTTTTAAATTACCATTTTAATAATTTTTTACATACAAAAAGGATAAATATAAAGGAGTTATCTACAGATTGAATAGAAAAAGGTTATGTTTTATTTAGGAAAAATTCACAGATAAGGATATTTATAAATAGGCCTTAAACACACATGATGTAGAGGATATACATATAGTGACTTCCTTGAGGGTTTTGGAAAACTTTGAAAGGAAAAAACTCACAAGAGTATGCCACCTTGGTAGGGGACTAGAACAAGATACCAATTGAGGTATTGACCACTTCCATGGAAATAGTACCATGATTGCATATGAGAAGGAAACATGGCATGAATTAAAGAGGACCAATGATTTGCTAGATGTTTTCTCCTGGATGAAGAGGCCCACACCTTCACTAATTGGCATACCAAACATAAACACTAGTCTTGGCAAGCTACATGATTAGACAAGACCTATACCAATCAAGGAGAGGGTGGCGAGTTGTACCATGTTGTAGAGGCAAGCTCAAGCTCAACCACCAAGACCCACAGAGCACTTATTCTTTCAAACATTTCAAGCCAAGTACTAATGGCTACATCTCACATAGCCGACATGCTATCTCTCTCTACGAGTGTAACGAGCTTACCTCCAGGCCCGATCGAGTTGCCTCCTCTCCTGAGCACTCCAATAGCTCCACGATCCAAGTGCAAGCTTCAAGAAAGCTCAAATCTCAAGCTCCACACTCCAAGCTCCATTGCCATGAGCAAGACAAGAGAAGAGAATAAAAGAGAAGAGAAGAAGAGAGGAGAAGATGGAGAGCTTCTTCACCATGGTCCCTCACCCTCACACACTCACTCCCTCACACTCTCACACTCCCTCTCTAAAGCACAAGCTCAAGCAAGCAAGAAGAAGAAGAAAAAGAAGAAGAAGTTGAAGAAGTTGAAGAAAAAGGAGGGGAGAGGTACTTTTGGCCACACACAAGAATGAGCTTCTCATTCACTTTTCAACTTTATATACAAAACCCTGAATCTCTCTAGGCCCTTTTTCCCATTGTCCTCCTATCTTTTTAGCTTCCTTCCTACAACCCATATAACTTTACAATTTTCATGGCGGCACTCTTAAAATAAATCATGGTGTGCCTTGCGCTCTTTTATAAAAATATTGACTTGCGCTTTTTCTTGTGCGCCTCTCTCCTTGATTCAAGACTTTTTTGCACTTCTTATGTTTCTAGATTTTTCTTGGTGTGCCTTCGCCTTCCGTTTCACTTTTGCCTTGGCCTTCTCTTCTGGTTTAGATTTTTCAGATTTTCCACCTTGTTCGTCTAAGGGTTAATATTATCCCCTCCTAGACAAGTGCTAGTTCCATGGCACTCGCCATTGTAGGTAGCAAGTTTTGGCATGCACCAAAGATGTGGGTGGAAGGGATTGCTATGGTTTGTGCCTTTGAGACATTTGGGTGGTGGTGTGAATGAAGGTCGTTGGGGGCACATTGTTGGCATGGTTAGTTGGTGATAGAGTTGTTGAAGTTGGTGATAGGGCTATTCTTTATTGTTTGAGAATTGCACTCATGGCTGGCACAAGTGTTGGTTTTTGGGGATTTTGGGCATGAATATTCTTTGGTGGGCTTGCATAATGATAAAGGAGAAGAGATCAGAGTTGAGTGTTGATGAAGAGCTTACTGTACTTTTGTTGGAGTCTTCAATATCTACAATTGAAAACCTCTCACATGGTCTCTCCGTAGGGGTTAGTGCTAGTCTTCTTATCGTGCTCAAGATGTAGTTTGATTAGTTTAGGAGATAGGTCGAACTCTAAGAAAGATGAGTGTATTGTCCCACACTTGAGGACCCAAACTGTGTATAGTTTGTGGTGTTGATATTATGTGAGTGCACGTGCATACTTAGGTAGTATGTAGTTAGGAGATTGCTAATCTGGTTCCTTCTAGCAATGTGTGGATGAAGTGAGGTTCAATGGGGTGGAAAAATCTATCGATGTTAAGGAGAAGTACACTTGAAGACCTCTTGAGACATTATTTGTTTCTTTGTCAACAATGATGTAGGATAATTGAGCTCATTGATGCCGAGATTAGATTGTAGAGGCCGATATTAGATTTGATCGGGTAGTGGGGACCTTCAATGTTGGTGGTTGATCGCCATTGTTGAGTATACCTGAACAAAAAAGAGGAAGTGCACTACCTGGGGGTGCATCTACCTCACTGTGCAGTGTTGCATGGTGTCCGTGCTAGTGAAACTGGGAGTTAGGTCGAGAACCTTAAGGAAGCCTGTGGTGTTTTCCCACACTTGAGGATCTAGTTTTTGTACAGGGGATGTGTTGTGGTGTCACTTAGGGAGACAGATCTAACCATAGGCAAGCACAAACTTCCTAGGTGTGTCCTATCCTTGTGTGCCCTAAGTGTGAAGTGGGGGGACAGGAAGGGCTAGGGGGTTAGGCATGGAGCCGGGTGGCCTTGGTCCTTGATGTGCCCTAAGTGTGAAGTGGGGGGATAGGAAGGGCTGGGGGGTTAAGCACGGAGCTGACTGACCAAGGCCATTGGACATATCTAACCTGAGGACCCCTAAGTGCAGTGTTTGTGGTACTTTGATATACATGGAAAAGCTCATTGTTTCTTTCCTTTTTCTTTGTGTGGGTCTTTGTTTTTTTCACTTTTCTTTTTCTTTTTCTTTTTCTTTTTTTTAACCTTTCTTTTTTTTTGGAGATGCATTGGGAGGAGGACTCATTGTGATGCTCTATAATAGTTACATTTTGAGAGGGCCTAAGAGATCTACCAAGGAATGCATGGCTTGTCATTGAGTCATTTTCTCTTTTGACTGTACTTGTCATGGCCATGGAGAGGGCTTGGTTCCTACACTCTTTTTTTCTTTTCTTGATCTAATTTAGAGTCACGCCCTTCTTCATGCACCGACTCTAGTGGCTCTTGTTGAGGTGGTTGATTTGTTGTTTTGGCTCCCCAAGCCCTAGCAAGGAGAGCTCTTATGAGGTTCAGCCAATTGAGATTAGAGGAGCATGTTGCTCCTTTACTCCGAAGCCAGTGTTAGGCTTAGATGTCATGGCATGGAGTCCATGTTGCAACAATGTGCCAGCTTGTAGGCTAAATCTTTGATTCCATCTTCATTAGAGTAATCTCCTCCTCATTTTTGTCTTAGTTGTTCTTCCTCCTCTTCTGGTGTTTTCTTGTGCTCTTGTTCTAATCTCTTCAATTCCTCCTCCACCCTTTGTAGCTCTATGTTTTCTTTAGAGGTGAATCGAGTTCTTCTTATGGGGATTTTGAGAGTGTGATCTTTCCTCTCCCCTTGAATTGAGCCTTGCTGCTCACAGATTATCCTCTCGCTTTCTTGCTGTTGAAGTGGTTGGTTATTCTACTTTTTATTAATAACTCTCTCCATGTTGTCTTTCTATTCCTTGTGGACTTTGTCTCCCTCTTGCTCTCAGATTGGTGATGACTCACCCCCAGCATGTTATACACATCTCTCCTTGGGCATTTCTCAGTCCTACTACTGGTTAAACCCAAGGCCTTCTCCACCATCCTAGGACAACTCAACTCCATCTCTACTTGGCAAGCTTCTTCTCCTCTTCTTATTGCCACCATGCCACATTTTCTTTTGGTATCAAAGCTCCTTGAAAATTTTGCACACTTGCTATAATCGATAACCTGTCCGATTTTCTCTACATACTTCTGTAGACTGCGTTGATCTAGGAGTTGTTTTACAGCTGGCTCCTTCATGATGGCATCTTCTAGGTTTTAGGGTAAGCTTGAACATCAATTGGTTGAAACCCCTTGTTTCTACCATCAAGCAGTACTTTTCTTGCTCTTTCGGCATGAATGGGAGCTTGCCACCTTAATCTTGCCATGCCATTTTAGGTTCCTCTTTGTAACATGTGAGACATCAGAACAATTGAGGTAGCGACTAGAGTGAGTTGTGCATGGACAAGGGATAGAGCATCTGGTGAATTGAATCCTGGTTAATGAAGAAATGTTTGTCATTGTTGAGAGTGTGGCTCCTACCTAGACATACAATTCGGCCAAGAAAGAGAGAGTAGCCAACTATGATTTGGGCCATGCTCAAGGGGCCATGCTCAAATGCAATGTGTGCTTTCTCTAGGGGTGATTTTCTCTTTCACCAAGCACAGCTTCTATCATGGCTCTTTTTTCTTTGGTATTTCTATTTCTTTCTTCCTAATGGCTCTTTGTGGGGTTGGTGGTCTCATGGTGACTTCGACATTGAACGCTTTTATACAAAGACCTGTGATGTCCTATATTCACTTGGAAACTCATGAGAGTACATGCAAGTCATATGCTTGAATCATAATGAATAGGTGCATCTAAAAAATACATCACTTATATGAATCCTATAGTATTAATTTTGATGCATATCAACTGTACTTGATTATCATTGCTTGTGTGTATGCTAGATTTTCTTCTTTTGGTATTATCTATATAGAGTCACAAACACATTATTTATTTATGTACATGTTTATGAATCCGTATCACTTTGTGAGGATAAAACCCAATTGTAGAACTCAAGATTGTATTGGACTACTAGCAACATGTAGCTCCTCATTAATGAGAATTTTATCAATCAGAGAGTACTCTTGGCTAGTTCTGACTAAGTCCATACCCTGAACGGTAGTCAGTACTCGAATGGAAGTTGGCGCCACATAGGTTGGGTCTCTTTGAGACTGCCATTTGGCCAGTCCCTCCTCTAAGACTCTCATAATCTGGGCTCCAAGTTTGGCCATTGTAGCATAGTTTTCAAACCAAAATTTTTCAAATTTACTTCAACCCTCTAATTGTTGCTTTAGTTGCTCTATCTCTAAGAGATTTGGTTGGAAAAGTGCTTCATTGAATGTCACAATTAAGTGTATTTCATCGGCTTCCTCGTCGTCAGAGATGATTTGCATGCGTTCATGTAGGAGCTTATCATAGTGCTTGTTAAGATATTCTTACTCTTCCTAGGATAGTGGATATGCCAAATATTCCTCAAGATGCTCCCTAGGGAATTTGCCGATGTCTACAAGGATGTAGGTACGTGTGAATAATTTGAGTTCAGCATTCAATGCAATCAAGCACTTTGTGACACTTCTATGTTCGATGAGGGCTTGCTCGATTACCATCTCATGCAAGCTTCTAGGAGTTTCCCTAGGCTTTAGCATAGCAAGGGTCTCAGCCCTAAATGAGCAAGATTGGTCAATGATAGGATTGCTTTTGTTTTTGGGGTTTTCATGTTTCTCCTAAGGCTTTGCTACTATTATGTCATGGCTCTCCTTGGATGTGACTGGTATAGTTTTGTCAATCTGTTGTGATAGTGTTGTATCCACTCTTGATTGGCCAATGCAAGTTCTGTTGTTGGTGGATTGAGTGTTGTAAGAAACTGTTGATGGTAATGGTTGCTTTGACTCATGAGAACACATGGATGTGTCTGAGGTTTCATAGATGTTAGAAGAGATGGCAATGGATGGACTCGATGCTTTACTCCTCAGCTCTTGAGCACTCTTAGTCTCAATCTTCTTGGTGTCTACAGCCACTTGAAACTACCTTTTTTTCATTGTTTTCTCCTCTTTTTCTTGGGCAATCGAGCTATATCCATTGAAGACTCAGGACCTTGTGTATCCATTAAAGACTCACGACCCTGAACTAGGTTAGCCGTTGATATTCTTGGTTGGGCCTCAGCATTGTCTTTTTCTGACATGTCCTTATGGGATATAGCTGCGATCTATTGAATAGCCTTGCGAGGTCATGAGGGTACAACTACCTCTCTTCTTAGTGAGTCTAGCTCTCCAGCTAATTCCCCTCCCTTTAGCCCCTCATCCAATTGCATTGGAAGTGATTTGTGATTGGAAGTAGTAGCGGCTAGTGATTGGCTATCATTGGCAGACTACAGTGTCAATTCCATAAGTATATCAGAAGTGATTGTGTCTTTTATTTCCCTTTGTTCATTCACTTATGCAAATCGATGAGCTAGTCACGTGGATTGCATAGGCATATCCTTAGGCTGAGAACTAAGGGTGGTGTCATGTCCTGTATCTTGGACATTTGGAAGCTAAGATGGAGATAGAGATTCCTATGTCCATTTAGGGAAAGAGGGTGTAGGAGATTTGGGACTCCTAGGTGGACTTGGCACTAGCTAGAAGATTTGCTCGTGGCTGTTTGATGATTCTACCATTTTCTTTATTGAGAAATCAGCCTTATCATGAGCAGCATTGTACCTGTGATGCTTATTATTCTTTTGGAAAGTCAAAGGCTCCTTAGGCAATAGTAGTATTTGCACACTTGATAGTTACTTCTGATGTTTACTTGTTAAGCATGCTAAGCTGAGGATCTACCTTTTGAATAGTCATGTTTGGTTTCTTGCCAGAAGACTTGGATTTTTATTTAGATTTCCTCATGTACTTCTTCACTTTTGATACGATCTTGCCTTTAGCTGACAAAGGTGGTTTAGCAAGGGGTTTTGGTACCCAAATCCAAATTTAATTACCTACGTAATACCCTTGAGCATGTAACAATGCTTTGGATATCCATCACGGCATTGTGTTGGATCTCCATTGATACCTTCATCTATAAGTCTTGGACTTTTTTTGTAGTCTTCTACGAAGTCCAAAGCCTATCCTTGGCATTGTCTCTTGACATTCTTGTTTCAAGTATGGCTTTGCTCACTGGTTCTCTTTGTTGAACATGCACTTCTATCAACTCTTTCAACAAGTCATTGCTCTTGTTACTAGGCTTACCTGGTATATCAGAATGTTCCTTGTCTTTCCCCCGAGGTTTGATGAGGTTACCCTTACTAAAGGTTGTAATTATCCTCACACCCAATAGTGTCAAGTGTATCCTCTATGCTACATAATCAACCTCACACTTCGTCGCCCTTTTGAAGGGTCTTCCTAGGAGGGTTTCCTTTCCACAATTAGCATTATTTGGAGAAACAAGGAATAAAATAGACAAGCTTTCAGTTTCAATAATTATAAGGATTTTGCACTTCTCTATAAGTGCTTGCGGGTGTCCCTCATAAGGACCAAGAGTTGTATTAGTCAGTGTGAGCTATGGTTGGCCTAGTAGGGTCCATGCTTCATAGGTCAAGATATTAAAATCAGCTCCTTCATCGATGAGAGCATCGACACTATGTTTTCTTTTTGTGGTGAGTTTGGCCCTAAGATAAGTAGACGGAATTATGACTTCATCTTTTGGATCTTGGCTTATAAATTCAAACCTTCTGATACATGCCTTTGAGTGCACAATTGCACAATTAGATATGGATTCTCTACTAATGTCTTGGGTCATCTGTGCAATGTTGTTCAAGGTGCATCTATCGTCAAGGCTGTCATATCTAGTCATCCTCACACTTGTAGCTTGATGTTGTTGCATTCTGCTTTGACTAGATGTAGTCTAAATGCAACATATACATGTTTTTGTCGTGTGGAATTTTTGCCCTTGTTGGTTGGATTGGCCCATTGAGGCTCTAGGGTCTCTGTTTGTCTTTGCTCCGGTATGGGCTTTTGGTTGTTATTTAGCAAGTCAGAATCTATGCTTGTGTAGACCCATTACTACACTAGGATCTAATTTGGAGGACCTGTCATGGCACTTGTTTTCTCTCTAGTCTACTTGGGGGAGGTGCAGAGGGGGCAGAGCCCCCTCTACGGGGGTCTAAGGGGGGGGTGGCAGTCCCCCTGAGCCTGCACAGCCGTTATACTAAATACCATCTGTGATTTCAAGGGTCGTTTCAAGCCAAGGTTTGAACTACTTGCTCTACATTTTAGCCCAATGATAGATCTATGATGTGCTTTCGGCTTTATACAATCTCTTGGTCGATTTTAGAGGCTAGATGTGTCAAATTTGTATTTTGTTTACCTGTTTGATTTTGACTATTTTTTGTCCATTTCTCAAAGGTCTGATTCTTAGGAGTCTGATCATCAGAATCGGATGTCTGATTTTGGGTTGGCCTAATTCGGGTGGTTCGATTATGGGTTGGTCTAATTTTTGTGCGTCCAATTCTGGGAATCGGATGTCAAATTTAACAGATGCTCGATTTTGGAGTGTTTGATTTTCATGTCCGATTATGGGATATCCGATTTTTTAGATCGACCAGGGTATGTCCGATCGGACAGAATGGGTTGGTCTGAGTCGGAAAATTGGACCCTCCAATTTTGGGAATTTGACCATTCGAGTTTGATTTTGGGAATCCGATTATAAGAGTCCAATTTTTGGAATTGGACCATTTGAGTCCGATTTTGCGAATCAGACTCTGGTAACAGTGTCCAATTCCTGTAGATGAGTTTCTAGTGGGGGGCGACGATGACAAAAATCAACTCAATTCTAAGGATTTTGGTTATGAGGGCTCACACAAACTTCTAGAATGTAAGAATAGATGCAAATGAAGGATTATATATACTTGAAATAGCAAATAAACTCCAAAATGAAAACTAAAAAATAAATCAAACCCTCTTGCCATGTTATGACAACAGAAACCCTAATGCATGTTTTCATTTTTCTCTTTTTTTTTTCCTACCCTAATGCATCCAAATCACAAATCAAACACCTAAAATACTCCAACCTACTTTTCCAAATCCAAAAAACCAAAAACTTACTTGCTAAGAAGATCAAATACATCTTCAAACTCCCTTGCTTCCTACCTATCTAGCTCAAGCACTGATTCGGGGAAAACCCTACTTCAATACCAAGAAATACATTCTAGATAGATCTCCAAATGTCTGTATGCACAACATCAAGTATATTTTTACTTACATCTCCATCATGTAAAAGTGATGACCTTGCATGCTTTCCAAACTAACATATTTTATAAATTTTATGTCATTCTACAACTATGAATGTAAGTAAACCTCTAATTAATCCTTTGGACTACATTAATTTTAGCCTTTACAAATTCGCATGTCTAATATATTTGTGCCATATTTCAATGCCTACAACTATATATTTTCCTTTAGCATATATGGTAGCATTTATAGTAGGAATTCTAGCACCCAAGATAAATACATGGCAAAATCTACTTTCTCCTTTGTATCAAATCTAACTTGCAATCCTTGCTCTACTATTTGACCAATGGGTACCAAATTATTTGTGATAGATGACACATGTAAAAGATCAAACAAATACTTTTTTTTATCATCATGCAAGGACAAAGAAAAAATTTAATGTGTGAGATCATGTGACATGAATTGTCACATGTCTCTACATAATCTTAACTCTTTAAATTCTCCATTTCTCAAAACCTTTCAATATAATGGCTGGTCATATGACTAGATACACCTAAATCGATATGTCATATATCATCACATGTCCCCTTTATTGTAACACTATTCATTATATACTGGATGATAGCCAACCACTCATGTTTGTTATCATTCTATCTTAAAGATGATGCATAATTTCCTTACTATAATTTGGTATTGGAAATGTTATCTTTTTTATTAAAGCAATGTCATATATCACCACATGCCCCCTTTCTTGTAATACTATATACACTATATACAACGTGAGAGCTAACCACTCATGCTTGTTTCCATTCTATCTTGAAGATGATGCATAACTTCCTTACTACCATTTGCCACTATGAAAGGCATCATTTTTATTAAGACAATGGGCTATAATATGACATATTCTTCCACAATAATGATCATAGATAACACCAAAATTGCTAGAACTTTCACTTTTGCCATCCAACTCTTTCTCTAGAGCTCCCCTTGCTACCTTGAGAATTACTACCGTCTTTTAAAATCTATATGTCAGCAAACTATTGACTGAATCTATTTTGCTCATTACCATCATCATGATCTATACCATGATCTCTTGAAGGGGATTTACAAAATATCCTTTCTCAACTAGATTTAAATGCTAAGATCTATTCTCAAGAAAGTTACTATATGTATATCCTCTACATCATGTGCATTCAAGGCCTATTTATAAATATCCTTTGTGTAAATTTTTCCTGAATAAAACATAACCTTTTTCTATTCAATCTGTAAACAATCGCTTTATATTACACCATTCTATATGTAAAAAATGTATAAAGTTGTATTTTAAAAGTACCTTATTTTGAGTCCACGTGATGCACACATATATTCATGAGTAACTTACCTGAGGATCTATTCACCACGTAATTGAAATGATTCATCCTTCATCTTGATCTCTTCATTGATCAACATGAGAGAGACAAACTTGAAATACAAAGTTGGAGCATGAGTAGAAGCAATAGTTATGGAGGTTCAAGCAAAGAAGAAAGAGACCAATATGTGGGAGCTCTAATAGTCACAATGTGTGACTTGTCTTTTCTTATTCTCTTGTCATGTAAAAAATAAAGAATAAAGTAACAATGATGGTCTCTCACCACTTGTAATGTATAGGTGTGCAGGTATATTATGCATAGTAAATACAAGGTATTTAAGGCATAGATACCTTTACCTCTAAGGATATCTTAACTAAAAATGAATGTGTTTGAGTGAGAAATAAAAGAAAAAAGAAAAAAGAATAATACATATATAGAATACGACAAGATGAGAAAGGATGTCATCTTACACTACATCCATTATCTTCCTAAGGAAGGTGTAATACTGAGAGACTTGTAATGATTAGATTTGTAGGATGCTCGTTAGTGAAAGTCTTAACAATCTCTATTTGCTTGTCCTAAACCATCTCTTTAATCAAAACATAGTTGCAAATCTTTTGGTTAAGTTGCATATTTCTCCTAAGGAGATTCTCCTAGATTCTCTAAAAAAACTTGAGAAAATGTATCCTTTTTAAAAAACGAGGTGAATAATAGCATATACTTTCTAGAATATTTAATTGATGCATTTCTAAATAAGAACTAGTATGGTGAAATGACCTTGCTTTAAAAATTAGATCATTTTAAATGATTTTTTAAATAAAAAAGCTAGTATCTTGATATTGTGAAATTTACATGGTATAAATTTATTTTTTAAAATGTAATGATTAATTAAACTTGGTATAATATAATTATCTTGGAACTAAAAATTTTAATGGAAAAATCTTCAATGCTTGATTGACAAGAAAGATCTTATTATAAATACTTACCAAAGTGTCTAATCATTAAGGAATTCATATCTTTGATCAATAAAAAATACCATTAACATGCTATAATTTCAAAAATATACTATCAACTTGCTTTACCATAAGCTTTAATTATCAAATAAAAATCAATATCTACACAATAATCTTGTATGACAAAATATGAAAACTAAACTTTTCACATCTTAGTATAAGTTAGTAAATCTATAAGTACTATTTTATATGCAATACAATTAAAGATATAATTATATAATTATATAATTATATATATATATATATATATCCAAACATAAACTATTGAGTATATTAGTATGAGCTAGTACACTTTGATAAATGCTTGGCTGTAATATACAAAAAAAATTTAGAGATTGAGAAACCTACTTCAAGAAAATTGAAATTTTTTTCATCTACAAACCTATAGTGATCTAATACAGAAATAGCTTGTCTTATACATCCACAACTTGTTTGTCTTCAAGATATGGCTCCTACTCTTTGGTATTTTCTCATCATCACTATTATTATTATCATCATCTTCCTCTTCATTCTCCTCAATTACTTCAACAATTTCAATATTAGTAAGCTTTGCAAATTTTCCTAGTTTATTAGATAGAGGAGACATGGGCTCGTTAGATGCAAGCATGACTTTCTCAATGTTTGTTATGACCTTTGCACGTACTTATTGATCCTCACCTAACAATTCAAGGACACCTTGAATTGGTATAGTAACAAATGCCACTTGAAGGTCATCCTTCTCCACAATAATACAATGTCTTCCTTTTAGAATAGCACATGGGATTCTTATTCCTATTGATGATATACAATTTAAATATATTATTTAATTACCAATGACTATATATATCTTTGTTATGTAATTTAGATATTTCTTCTTAGTAGAACAACTATATATGTACCTATCCTTGAAAATAAATCAAGCACCCAATCTTGTACTAAAAATAAGTTAATTGATCAATATTGGTGGCTTTTGATATAAGTTCATTGTAGACTTGCTACCATCCACATACTTTAGTTTTCTTGTGATGGCTAGATAAGTAAAGATATTCTCTATATTTTTCTTAGTTGCATGTTCTTTGAGTCTTTTCTTCTCTACTTCATCCCAATATCCTACGATGATCATCTCAAAGCAACTCTTGGTGGACGAGTTTGCATCAAAATCATAAGCCAGCCTTCACCATTATTACAAAACCAATGAGAGGATAGAAGTATGAAGTAGTCCATTGGACTCAATAAACTTTAAGATTTTTTCATTTATTCTAAAATACTTGAATTACTTGCTTTAGACAAAGCATGAAGGCACATCCAATGAATCCGTTGAGGAACCTACAAAGGTTAAATAGGTAAATATTTGAGATATGTGGTTAATATTTGTCTTTTTCTTACATAAAATGATACTTAGCTTTAGCATATAAAATTATCAGCATATACAAGAGTATAAATTATTTTGGGTAGAGAGTAAAGAAATTATATGAAATGAAAGATTTTCTCCATGTAATTCATTTTTAATAGTAAGTGACACACTA